>NW_020222918.1:1706884-1711095 GCF_003070985.1 Temnothorax curvispinosus | reverse complement strand
ATTTCATTTGAAAGGTATCGACACTTTGCTGATAAGGAACGTCGACTTTGCGACGAGCTAATTAAGGTCAATCGTAAAATGATGGATTTCACGTCATCGATGTTAGACAGCGCTTGCGATATGGAAGAGACGATCAAAAGCATTTACAAAACGGATTATGAGAAGAGGGGTACATTTATCCGACTATAATATTGCTCCATATGCATATGTCCGACAATATTAACACGACAAAAATTATATTAGAAGAAAAATCTGCGCTATTTTCTCTACCGTCTCATCTATTACTGCCACATCAATAAATTATTTTTCTAGGTCTACCCGTCACCCGTTACAGATCATTAATGGCAGTGATAGATTCGCCAATTAAATCACAAATTATCGATGTAAAAGACGCTTACAAAGATCCGACCAGATTTAGATCCTCGGCTATGGAAAGTTTAACAATACAACCTGTCAAAACGATAAATCTCTTAAATGATAAATGGGGTAATCAAATGTGTCAAAAATATACATATATTATATCTATCTATATGTCGAGTTTACGTAATAGATAAGCGAGATATTTTGCAGGCGGTAAAGATATTTCTAAAGTTTTATATGTCACGTTACAGTAAGTACATACGCATTATTTGCAGTTGTAGAAACGTGTTCTTTCTGGGACGAGTTATTTACTGGCTGCTCCGAGTATATGGATACTATTAGTAAAATGGGTTTAATTAATATAAAAAATCAACAGCGATATTTGGCGCCTCTCATCTCTGTGTCGAGAAAACTTGGCAATAATTGCAATTCTCTTATTAAAGGTAACGTAAAATATAAATTCAATTTATATATTAAAGTTAATTATTAATAATAATAATATGTTGCAATAAGAAACAATAATCGAAATTGTGTAGAATTGAAATTATATGTAAAATTTAAAAAGTCCACAATAGATTCTAGTTTCAATTTTCATGTATACGCGTCTGAATAAATATAGAATTATATATATACATATCTTTTTCATCTTTTTGCAAAATAGATCGATAAAGAGGGAAAGAGGGAAATATATATTAATCATATCAAGGGAGAAAGAGAGAAGCAAAGAGAGAGAGAGAGACGAGGCAATTGAGAAAAGACAAAAACTGATACATATTGGTAAATATATATAATATAAAATTGCGCATTTATAAGATTAAATGTAAAAATTAAAATTTATAAAAGTTCTATAAAAATCGTATTATATTAACAATATAAATATTGGATTGAAATACATTTTTTATGTATAATATGTAAACAGATACAACAGGAAATATATCTTACAATTAGACTTTTGTTTTACACGTGTGTTTATACGTTGTGCAATATTGAAATGAATTTAGTGCAACATTATCTACGTACATATTTTAATGAATACTACTTAAATAGATTTAACTAGACAGAGGAAAGAGAGATTTCAGAAAGCAAAATTAAAATTTTCATGCAAAATAAAAATAATGTGTAATTATTGAATAAAAGATAAATAGGACGTAGAAACATATAACAAGAGATAATTTGTTTTTTTTCTCTTTCCTTTAATAACTTTTTTTATTTCATATTATATCACAATGCGATAGTCCGCTCGAGTTCCACGAAATTGTTTTGCGAACAATTCTTCCACAGGTTGCTTTTATCTAATTACTTATTTAATAATCAGATTACGGATTAATTACTATTACATGATCGTTTTGTTTAAGCGATTATGTGGTTTGTTTGGTCCTCGCACATAAATTTATGGTATACTGTAATATTTCTAATGATAAAAATAGAATCAACTATATTGATGCATTCTATCGCTTGCATTATAAGCATGAATTAAACACTGATCAATCATGTGAATTAAGTACAGTGAAAAAATCTATAATACATAGTACATATGTATATACAAACTTTATGTATTACATTTCATCTCAGTTTAATGAAAACGCTTCCGTACAGAAATAATAACAATATAAATGTTGCAGGTTATATTACAGTAATAGGGTCGTGTAACTTAATAATTGTATCAATACATATTTACATCTCACTATTAAATTAAGAAAATCTCGATTTACAGCTGTTGATTATAATGAACTGTCCAAAGTTTCATCATAAGTGTGCAATACGAAAACATAATAACACCATCATGTACCAGATATATGTGCAAAGATGCATTTCTTTAAAAAAGCTATTAATTTTGCTACCTCTTACATATATTACTGTATTATTATTACATCCAATAACATCATCGATGATAGTTCTCGATAGTTGTTATTTGCACAAACATAAGAGAACGAAAGAAGTTATAAATGCACATACGTAGAATAATAGGTAAGCACAACTGACTTTCTTAATTTTACCCTTATAGATAATTTAGCTTATATTTGTCACGAAATACGTAATTTTTTCCATATCCGTACTGTAAGACAGTGATTATTATAAACCTTTTGTGTTATTTCGATTAAATAAAAGATAATAAATATTTCTGTAACATCTTATACAATATCAATTAAAGTCAACTTTAAATAAGATTTAAAGAATTTTTATCGTATCAACAACATATATATATGTAAAATATAAACTAAACATGTCTTAAGACCTTTGGTATTCGCACCTATTATCAGGACACAACATTATAACGTAGGAAAGTATTAAAGACGCGGTTTCATAACTTTGAAACTAGCTTTCTTGTTGGCTAAAGCTTCGGTGCGCGCACACACGTTTTCTGAGCTCCGCCTAATGACATCTATATACTCGCTTGACGCTTGAATGTCACATTGCATTTTTGCTTCATCGTAACAGCAGTCTGATCTTGATGTACTTAGAATTGACCTCGTACCTACCTAGATATAAAATGAACATTTTTAGATATCATGTTAAAAATGTGTGGAAAGCATTAATTAGCATCGAAATTTACCATTGATTCATTTCTTACAATATCCTGAGGCCTGAATTTTTCAGCATGTTGAAGATAATCTGGTTTATTTTCTCTGTAAAATAAATCACCGCATACATACATATATGTCATATGTGCATGAAATATTTAAAAAATTATTACGTCATGTACAATTGTCATACGGTACAATTTACATACAATTATATCTACTTATATGTACCTGGATTCAAAGCCACGTTTCTGCCGTAATGTAGCATTCTTTGTATATCCTTCTGTATAGGTACAAATAGAATTTGTTCTTTGTTTTTCAGATTCTCCATAGGTATACACATCGTCCAAAGATGAGCACGATTTAACAAAACGTTCTCTGCTGTAGATGGCAGTTTCTGTAAGCGGGTCTTGTCCATGAACACTACTATTTTGTTCGCTGACGATTGTACTATTAATGTCGTAGATTTGTGAAACATTATTTCTGGAATCATGCCTTTTACTGTATTCTCCATTTTTCAACGAATTGTCTATCGCATCTTTGACGTTTCTTAAATTGTCATCGATCGAAAATACATTATCATCGACTCTTTCTCTCTTAATAACATGGTTTCCACTCGAACTCTCATCTACATCATTTTGGCTACTACTGAGAGCCATTTCGCAGCTGCTTATAGAATTGGAGCTTCTATCTCGAGCACTCACGGAACTTTCCAAGCTATCCGTGACATTCCTTGCTTTAGAAACTGATGTGGGTATCATAATCTCGATGTTGCTTTCAATAACGATCTTATCGCTAATCTCGACAAAATCGTCTTTATCCTTAAGAGTTATATTATCAATATTATTCAGAATGGCACTGTTTAATGTCTCATTACTACTGTTAGTCGATCTATCCTTAGCCAATACCAAGGTTTTATTGTCAATGGCACTCTCTTCCGATTTACAAATTCGCTTTGATTGACTACCTAGCGCAGGCAATTGTACAGGTTTGTCTAAACCCTGATCCAAAGAAGATCCAAGAGATGATTTTATATTTTTTAATTGACTCATTGAGCGAGAAGAACGATGACATTTCTCGAAAATTAGTTTTTGCAGTGGTGGTGTGAGAGGTGGATTCTGTTTACCATTACCACTTTCAGTGTCCAAAGACGAGGTAGAAAATGTTCGTTTCGAATCGTCCAAGCTACAAATAATGAAATAAAGAAATTGAAATGAAATAACATTCAAGTTACAAAACACACACCCACATATGCACACGCACAGGCACACGCACGCACGCGCACACACACACACACACACACACACACACACACACACACACACACAC
>NW_020222918.1:1694784-1706874 GCF_003070985.1 Temnothorax curvispinosus | reverse complement strand
ACACACACACACACACACACACACACACACACACACACACACACACAGTTAGTAATAACCGTGCAATAAGATACTGTACGTACTGTATTTGATTAGGCTTGATGTTGATAAGCGTAGCGAGATTTGGTAAAGTTGCTCTTAAATCGGTAGTCGGGAGGCCGCAATACCATCGAAGCTGTGCTATGTTTTTATTTAATAGATATACAGCGTAATGGAATTGTAATTTATCCTTGCTTCGAGCAAACAGAGGAAACCTAAAAATAATGTGCTAGGGATAAATATACGCGTGGATTCGTTACTAATAAAGATAATTACAAGTAGCCCTTACTGTCTATCGTTGTCAGGCAAACTTTCTGTGATATGATCTATGACTTTACTGCGCGAGCCATAATGAATGATAGGATATCTGGTCGGTACATTCAAAAAATTTGCAATCATCTGCGTTGTATGTGCAACAAAACCTAATGCTACAGCCACTTGTGTGTCGTTCGATAATTCCAATTCCTCGCTGTCTGGCAAATAAACGTCATTTATTCTAAACTTTCCGATACTATCCTAAAAAATCGAGAAAAATGTTAGCCACTCAACTTTATAGACTCATTTCGCAATGAAATATATATATATATATATATATATATATATATATATATAATTTTTTTCGAGATGTCGAGATACCTGTTTAATGGGATATATTAAACACATTTCTGAGATTAACTGTCGTCGTCTCTGTGCAAGTTGGCTGCTCAACTGCAAATATGTTTCTCTCGTATCTATATGATTTTGCCGCCACTCATTCAATCTTTCTATATCTTTATTCAGCTCTCTATATCTTTCCATTAAATCAGAACCTAGAAAACAAAGAGTTCTCTTTATCTAGAATATATCGTACCCGTGCAACTCATATATATATATATAACATGCGCGCGGCACGTATTTATATTAACCATGATCTTGATTTTCTTCTACAATATTAGTGTGTAATTGATTCAATACACGAATTTCTCCCATTTTTCGCGCTCTTTCTTGTTCTAACAATTTTGTTCTAAATTTAGCCATTTCTAGCTCTTTACGTATTCTCATAATTTCCAACTTCTTTTCCCTGTTAACTCTTCGTGGTTGCAATAGTCTGTTCAAAGTTGTCTGTGGATACTTGCGAGTATGAAAATCATCACCCGAGGCAATGCGTACTCTGAGCGCTTGCACCGATTCTGTTTGTTGCTTTAGTGCCTGCATTTTGCTTCTTAAACTGCTGAGCTTATTCACAGTATAACTATTCTTTATTTCGGATGCATTTATAGTCATATAAAGATAGCGCTTTGAGTCTGGAGCTGTTTCGAAGCAGTACGCAGGAGTAAAGTATCCACCATGAAAATGAAATATCAAAGAGTTTTCCTTTAGGATAGTTTCTAGATTAGGTGGCAGCTTAGGACCGATATACGCCAATCCTGTAAACGATATTCCCCATGTGGAGAGGGTCACGTCAGCTGTATTATCACATGGCACCGAGCGTTTCCAGACCCTTAGGATAATCTCTGTTCAAAAGACGGAATTTTTTGTTATTTCTCTAAATGTCTACTAAAAACTAAATCCATTCAAAACAAGATGTATGAAGAATGCAAATAATAAATCAACAAGTATACGGAATGTATGTATGTAAGCATCTAATATACCAAGAGAAAGTATGTAGCGTCTATTGTACTAACAGACAGTAACGCTCACCACTGGCCGTTGAATAACCTGTGGCATGCAGGGTCGGTACTTCGAGACTTGACCATCTTGGATTAGCATTGTCGATCGCTTCGCTCGTATATAACGGAGACGACATACTTGATCTATGTAACGTATAATAGAACCAACATATCTCTCCATTTACATTAGCCTTTAGATTATGGCCTATTATTTGTACTAAACCTCTGAGTCGTAACTGAAAATTTCAAACAAGATAAATGAAGGGGCTTTAGCGTGCTCGAGCTATATAATAATTTTTCTCCAATATGTATATTAATTTTAACTTGTGGCTCACCTGCTGAGTGGCAAGAGGAAGCCAAGTTTTGTATCGTGGGACGATTCGTGGCTGAAGGGTTAAATCTAAATCCTTAACAAGATTTCGCGATTCGGAAAGCTCCATCGTGTAACTTCATAGTATTGCGATAGTATATCATTCGGTCCAAGAGATATACGAGTCACGTCGGTGTGAGAATGGAGATAGAGGATGACACCGAACCGAACGGCCGGTTTGCGGTTTGACCGAAACAAATAATGAATAATTATAGCCGTACGCACTACGCACACAAAGGCAGGTTATACCGAGCTTTCACGAGTACGGTACATACAACCGAACAAATTTGTATTTAATAATTGTTGAACGCATTAACCACCCACAAAGGCTAGCTTGTCGTTAAGTAGTTTTACGTCACGAATGTCACGATTCAAGTCATTCGCAGTCATTCGATCGCGCGTATGTATGTATGTACGTACATACATACATACAATTGATACAATTCACATTCGCAGCAATCTGTAGTGTGAACGGGCCTGATAATATTTGATAATATTTGACAAATCCTGACTTCTGACAGCTCCTCGCGAATTGCGACAGTCGCGACACCCTGCATCCCCCTGCACGCCCCTGGGCGTCCCGGCAAGCCCCAGCGCCCCCAGCAACTTGCAGCCACCTGCAGCAGCCAGAGAGAAACCAGTGCCAGTGCAGCCACCACGACCACGCCGACCGCCGACGTAACCGGCGTTACTAGACCTGCTGTGCTCGATGTGCCATTCGCACTTCACACGAAATTGAAAGACATATTTCGCAAGATTTATTCGGCTGAAAATGTATCGCGTGAGTATTCGAGCAAGTGATTACATTTTCTGATATTGAAACATTGCGGACATATCCTACAATTTTAACATGCATATATATATATATATTTGCATCATAATGCGGCGCGAAAAAACGACCGTTATATATGTATTATAAGGCAATTAAGGGTCGACAGGATATAATGAAAAAATCGCACTTTAACTGCGATGTTCGCAATCAGCAGCATCGCCTTCAAACTGCTACAGAGCGATTTTTTTGGAAAAATGGTCAAAATAAATTTTTCGAAAATAAATAAGTGCGATTTTCTCATTATTTTGGCCGTAATACGAATTTTACGATTCGTAGTTCACGGCTCTCCACCGTGTCTTCTGAATCTTCTGATGTCGACCCTTATAACCGTATATATGTTATACCTGCATTTAAACGTGCCACAGTGACGCCGCGCTGTGCCGGTCATATCACGTGAAACTTGAACTGACCGCGCGGGAGACGAGACGAAGCACTTCCGCCCTCCGCCATATTGATGACGTTCTCCTTTCGTTTTCCGTTTCTGGCGACTGGCGAGCACGGATCGGCCTCGGAACTCGGAACGAGTGACGTCGCGACTCATCGTTCAATTGGTAAGGGTAAGAGTAACCTTTTATATTAATCTTGCATGCATTATTTAATACAGCACCTTGTCGCGTAGTAACATAGATTCAACGCTCGGGCAATAATAATTTGTAAAAATTATACGTACTCGTATTTCGCGATACTTGTTCGGTCGAAGGCGCGTCGCGCGGGCAGTCATATGAAAGTGACGATCGTATTTTCCAATGTCGCGAATATCGCGGATATATCTGTCAAAAATATTAGCGCGCCTATTCGCTAGAATGAAAAATAACGATCGTAATAATAGGCAAGCATATAATATTTCTTACTCGAACCTCGAAAAAATTCATTAGCGCGAAGTTAAGAGCGAGACGCGTAGTGACGCCGCGCGCCGCGGCGCTTTTGGCGCGAGAAGTTGCCCGCGCGACAAACGAAGTGCTTTCGCCATGTTGATTAATACATTTTCTTCCCCTTCTATTTCCAGAACGCAGCGGACACGGGACGGGACGAATCGGCTCCGGACTCCGGACCGAGTGACATCGCAGCTCGTGTTTAACTGGTAAAAATATCACATTTCAAGCTTGCATTCATTACATTATTTACTGCAGTATCTGATGTCGCGTAGTTAGCATAGTACACATTTTGTGTGCTGTGTGTGCGCTCCGGTATTGATAATAATTCTTGAAAATACGTACTTATATCGCCGAATACTTGTTCGGCCGATGCGACGCCGCGACGCCGCGACGCCGCGATGGTGTGGTGGACGCGCGGGCACATGCAGTTGTTTCATATAATCTATTTATTAATTCTTACCGATGGAAATAATTGTTCATTTGCGCAGTGTGTCGTTTTCAAATCACTGTATAATGTAATAGTGTATTGAACACGTACGTTTAATACATTTTGTAAATAAAATATTTTAACGGCCTTTCCGTAATTTGATTGTATATATCTCATACGATTGTATTCCGCTTATTCGTTTAAAATATTTTAGCTTATATTTTAACATTTTTTAAATATATTTAATAAATTATTTATGACTTAATTATAATTAAGTATACAAATATACATATATAAAATCTATATCAAATATTTCTATAATAAATAACTAAAATTTATAATAGTTCAAATTAGAGAATTAGAATATCAGGATATTTATTTTAGACATTATATTTTTATTTGAATATTTTCGTATGTTACAGATCAATCTTGTATATAACTCCTCTGTTGTGTGATGTAAGAAAAAGGGTTCAGATGGAAAAACCCGAGAGGAGAAGGAGAAGAGGCCTATGAGAGGCGTCAGGCGCTAGCGAAACAACATTGTGGTAATTATTATTTTTTATTTTGTGTAAAAGTAATTTTAGTTTTTGCTTATACTTGAGTTGTTTTATTTTTCATCATGATTTTGAAATAATAATTAGGAAGAAGTAATTTGAAATTTTAAGATTTTATTTTTGTAAAGATCTTTTTTGGGAAATGTGTAATTATTTAAATAAATATCTAATTTTGAATGATGAATGAGAAATTTTTGATGCGCGTAAGAATTATTTAATAACAAATTATTTATTTTTATGCTTCAGAAGATAACGACGCGGAAAGTGTCGCATCGAAGGAGCTGATAACGCGAGAGGACAGCCTGAGAGGAGGAGGAGGCCTGGGAGAGGCATCGGGCACCAGCGGAACAACTTTGGGGTAAATATTATTTTTTTATTTTATGTAAGAGTAATTGTTTTTTGTTTATTCTTGAGCCTTTATTTATTTCATCATAATTTAGAAATAATAGTAGAAGAAAAGAGAGGAGTAATTTTAATATTTTATAAAAATTGATTCTTATAAAGATTATTTTCGGAAAATGTATAATTATTTAAATAAATATCTAATTGAATAACGAATAAAAAGTTCGATGCCATAAGAATTATGTTTTAAAACATTATTAGGTTTTCCGTTTTTTGAATACCGTTTTAATATATGAATTTTATATTTGTTTGTTACAGAATCAACGTAGCTACGTGGCAGATATAATTCCGCTGTTGCGCATCGGGGTCGCGTGAGTGAATAATTAATAATGTTATTTGTTTAATTTTAGAATCGAAAATATCGAATTTTGTAGAATCATATACACACATACCTATGTCCTATATGTATATAGCACATACTTTGCTCATAAAATAGTAACTTTCGCAGGATTGAATCGCATGTCAGATTAGTTTTACTTGATTGTGAACGTTACTTCTAGACCGGATCGTAAGTCAAAATGCAAGAAATAATTAGAACTGACTGTAACCCGTGTAGAGTGTGGGGAGACAGTATAAGATATCGAATCGAAATGTGGTATCATTATGTAATGAATCCAGAATGATAGCAGTACGAGCGAACGGGCGAGCAAATGTTATAGGTAAGCGAGAAACCGAACGAAAGAACATATGGAAATATAGTTTCAAGATATAGTTTCAAGATTATAGCTAATTCATTTATCATTTTGATGTTATCTGCGAATAAGTCCAGCGTTATGCAACACCCTGTAAATCTTTTCTCTCGGTATTTTGTCCGTTTCTCGGTCGATTACCTGTAACATCAAATTCGGAATTCTGAAAAGTTTTTCGACTTAAATTCGATATATTTGAATGCTTAACGTAATTGACTACCTAGCTTAACGTGTAAACAGCGCAATTATGCGTCTTTATTTGCTAAAATATAAATAACGAATTTGTTAATTGTGAGAGGTTTGTTAACGATGCAATCTCACAATCTCTAACTATACTTGAAGTGCATAATATGCAGTGCAATAGCATTAATTAATTTCATCTTTATTCCTTTGTTTAAAGAACTTGAATTCAGATCAGATTAATAATATGTGATAAAAAAATGTTTCTGTTACATTTCATGTTCTGGATAAATTACGAAAATTATGTACCTGCATTTCTTTATCGATGAACCAGGATTCCTTAGCGAGACCAGCAGCGATACTTGGATTTTTATAGAAATTATTTCGTAATTGGTTAGGCAAATTATCTTCCATTGCAGAATTAATTATGACAGCTGGATGGGCGAGCGTCGCTTCGGGAGTTAGAAAAAGAACTGGCGTAGCCGTGCAAGTTGCCACTATGATGAACATGACAATATTCGTGTAGTTAGTTAGAGTCAGCATTTGATGTTCCGATGCTCTCCTGAAAGATTGAAAAAATCTTGTCCAAGGTAGAAAAGATAACACATTTGATTAGGTAAAATTTGATTATTATTCGAGTGTCAAAAGTCTATTGCGAAATTATTGCTAGATTAGATTCAAGTTGCCCGATTGCCCGCCCATGCGATTGCCCGACTGTCACGCACTGACAAATTGTACATAAAATGCCAGGTCCTCACTAGGTGTGAATCACGAACGTGAACCTATATGTTTTCACGCTTTCCACTAAGGGCTTAAGCTGAGCAAGACAGATACACGTTTGTGGCTTACGCCTAGTGAGAACCCAACATTAATTAGGTACCCAACATAATGTTTTATTTATTTTATCAGATTCTATCAGATAGCTAAAACTCGTGCCTCGACAGCGAATCATAAACAGCACTAGACATAATCTGATGGCGGAAATATAATAATAATAATAGTTTCTATTCCTTTTGTGGAAAATATTTTACTCGCTGCATTTTTATACACCTAATTTTTTAGCTTGATCTGACTTTTGTTCTCCGAATTCGCGCGTTCTTCTACGGATTTTTGAAACAGTGACATGTTTTAAGACATTATGTGCTGCAAATGTCAGTTGAATGAAATTTATCAGCTTAATGATTGATTTCATTGTAACGTTCATTGTCACATTTTATAACATGAATTTTTTACGCGCTTTACTTTGCAATACCTTGATCGCGCAAGATTTCGTATTAAACTTACAACTTACCTTTCAAAGACGCTATAAAGATTCGCAATACTTTGCGACCAAGTGGCGTTTACCTCGCGCGTATTTAACTGATTGTGAGCGCAAGATCCGTGAAAACAGGACTTATATACACATACGCGATACACGTTGCCTGACCGGTGTTCTTGGTGTTCGGTACAAGTTAAAATCATATCCGACATCCCTTGGTCATTGACTAGCCCAGAGGCTTCGCTGACTCCTTCTCTCCACGTTTACCTTCAGACAAGGTCGCTAATCCGCCGTTAACTGAGTCAAGGGTGATGATCCTATCAACTGTCACTTTGCTCATAAATATCACAGAGAGATACAATATCTACCGTGGCCTTGTATTTCGTCATTTTTTACGAATGCGATAGATGTGTCAGATATACTGGTACGTGTTACATGGTAACTAATTGTCAAAAATGTTCGGTAAATCCATGTAACTGTGCACAAATATGTGAATATATACAATAGAATGTACCTTGTATACACGCCTGAAAAAACGTTCGATCCCAAATTGCCAACGAAATCAGATCAGTCCGCTTTATCATTCTCGCAATCGAATTCAATCACATAAGCGAGTAGCATTTTCAATACTGGGACTGTTTTCCGGCTTGCGTATTATGCACGTCACGCCTTCGTCGTAATACAATCAGAACCGGATTCAGTTCTGGTTAATTCATGCTAGTTTTCTATCGTAGGCATTATACCGCATCGGATACTAGTCACGATACTGTCACTTATAGTCACTGGCACTCGACTCTCCTCTCTTTTCTTCAAATTCTTTTATAAATAAATAAATACTTAAAAATAAATAAGTAAATGTGAAAATTCTTGCATAAACGATAAGATATTGAAATAATTGATTTATGGAAATTCTTTTAACTCTACAAGCGTTACGTGATATTCTTTATGTATATAATTAGTATTAATATGTAATTTATATTTTATAGTATTAACAATAAGTAGGATTGTGTGCTAATTTTGATTAATAAATATTTGATTAAATGAATTTTTATTAAATTGATGTTAATCTGATACGTAACACAATTATGTAAATATATTTTATTTAAACATACATTTTGATTGACTAAAGAAACATTTAAAAAAATTAATTCTATGCGCATGCGCGCGCGCACACACACACACACTCTCTCTCTCTCTCTCTCTCTCTCTCTCTCTCAAACCCATAAGCAAAATTCTTTCAACGATCGGAGTAAATCTCATGAACGATACGGATGAGGGAATGGAACCACTTGTATTATTGAGGTCAATGTTATGGCCTTATAAATAATCAGCGGCACAGTGGTTACCCTTGTCGGGTAACTACTGAAAGGTTTCAGGAAGTTGCTAACACTATCACGGACTATAATCAGTCTGATTTGATAAACTGTGAAATGTAAAACTTTAAATCGCTTAAAATAGTAATATCGTTGCACTTGATACATTTTTAAACGTTGATATTAATAAAGAATTGAAAGAGACTAGAGAGAGAAGATTGATACATTTCGAAATATACATATATACAAACAATAAAGTAAATTAAAACGTTTATTGTTATTCCTTTATGTACAATATTTGCATATATTGGCTATTAGAAAAACATATGATATCAATCTTTGATCACACGAGATATCGTTACATTAGGTACATAATACATAAAAACAGATTATTAAGGATTATTCTTTTAATTGCATATATCTTGTGTGCATTATACGCGCATTGTATAGTAATAAGATTTGCGACAATCATAGCGCAGATCACAGCTTTCAATTGAATTCTAATTAAACATTTTATCGTTTTAACAATTAAACACTTTTTTGTAAAAAATGATAATATTCAATAATCAATTAACAACGAAAGAGCATCGAGCCGTAACTAGGTGTTAATGTTATTATATTCACATATAATTTAAATAACAAACGTTTCGGTCAACATATTGGACCATCCTCAGTGTCGTACAATAAACGCAATTTGTTAAATCGGAGTAACATTAAAGAAATTACACGTTCAAAAATTAAAAACTAAAAACTAAGCGCAAACGCTTGTTGTTTTCAGAGTACGTCATAGTTAAGGATCGTTTCGTTCGTCGTGCGATCATTAGTCGAGTCAGCATTGTCGAAGATGTGTTCTATTAACACGTATTTGCCATATCATTGTAATAGAACACATCTTCGACAATGCTGACTCGACTAATGATCGCACGACGAACGAAACGATCCTTAACCATGACGTACTCCGAAAACAACGAGCGTTTGCTCTTAGTTTTTAGTTTTTAATTTTTGTAATTTCTTTAATGTTACTCCGATTTAACAAATTGCGTTTATTGTACGACACTGAGGATGGTCCAATATGTTGACCGAAACGTTTGTTATTTAAATTATAGTGAATATATTAACATTAACACCTAGTTACGGCTCGATGCTCTTTCGTTGTTAATTGATTTTTAATTCTGTGAGCCTTTACTTTTAATATTCAATAATTTAGAATATTTAGATATCACCGAATGTAGGCTTATTTTTTTATTTAGCTTACTTATGAAGCAGATAAATGAAGGATTAGTAGAAAATATATTAATAAAATCTATTCAATGAAAACATCTTTTATTACTCTTATTTAGAGAGTTAGAGAGATCTTCGATACTTATTTCAATTTTTGTGTATTATTCTTTCTTTTCCTCCGCGCGAAAAGTATTCATCACAAAATTATTATAATGGACAAATATTGCAAATTAAAGTCTGCCAATATTTTCCATTTCATTATATTGCACTAAAACGTCGGAGAAATGGTTTCCTGATAAACTGGAACTGCTGCGTGAGCCACGGGTGTAAGGGCCTTCCCAACGATTGGTATGGATCCGTGCACTTGCACATGATCCACATGATGAGCGGTCTTAATCAACGTCGGTTCTTGTACGGAGACTCTCTCGATCTTTGTAGCAGGTTCCACGATATCGTATTCTTGAAAAATTTCAATTGGTTTGCTAACAACGATACGACGAGTGGAAACGCGTTCTCCGGTTGGTTCCGCGTGTTTCGCAGTTAGCATCGCGGAAAGAACACGCGCTCGGACGTGACCGACATCTTCAATCAATGTCCCAGTTGTATTGTCGTGACTAAAACCCAACTGGAAATTGTGTTTTTCTCATTAACACTTACATGTAAAAGTTTGATTTTCTGAAAAAAATCGAGTTAGGAGAATACTGTGTATTAATTGCTGTTACATTACGGAATAGCTGTGCATATTATATAAGTATTTTATACATTATACTTATACACATATATGATATCAGCAAAGTCAGAAAGTTAAAATATAGGCACATGTATGAGGGAATTAATATAATATTCACAGCTATTTAAGAAAATTAAGTAAAATGAAAAACAGGCCAATTTGTATGTCACTCTCTCTATAGGTACGGAAAATTTTGCAAAGAAATTGATATCGATAAATAATTTGATATCGATATAAATAATTTGATATCGAGGAGAAATTGATCGATCAACAATTAACTATTAAAATCTTGCGAACGTTTCTGTTGGATTTAAGAAATAATCTTCTTTCTAAGAAATAATCTTGCATTAAATATTTTTGAAAACAATTTGGCGTTTATTAATATAAATAGCATTGTGAAAAAGAATAAAATTTAACATAACGGTAAGAGAATCGTCCCACGTACCTCGGCGACACCGCCACGAGCAGTCAGGAGTTTAATTAGTCTGTTTTGATTGATTTTACTATTTTCGGCATTAATTTGTTGACTAGATATCACAATCGGAGAAGGATCGTGACCGGCAAATTGCGCGATAGGTGTACCATCCGATTCAGCGATTACACGGTGCTTAGAAGTGCGAGGCTGTAAAAGAAAAGATGTCGCAAGGATGTATTTTAATTATAATAGGTATATTTTGTGTTGCGATATAATTATCAATTTAGCTCTTTTACAGAAAGCCTAGCGTTTTCATAAAAGACCCCGCTTCTGTAGAAAAACTTTGTTGAAATTACTATGAGATTATAGAAGAAAAGATTTCAGTTGTGGCCCTGTGCCATACATCATGTACAGCCTCGTGCCTGTACAGCTTTTACTGCAGAGAGTAGGTACTTAACAAATGTACGATAAATTTGGAACGCGACGTACGCATTTTAGATTAGAATATTACAATATTTTCACAAAGGATTACATTTTTGTTATACATTTTCTCGTGTAAGAAATCTTTACACTGAGAAAAAAATGTTCTGGATTTTAGTAAATATTAGTTTGCATACAACTGTGACTTTATTTATTAAAATAAAGAAAAAATTTTTTTTATTAGTATATTTTTTTTCTAGTGAATATACTTATACTAATAAAATGGAAATTTTATTTTATTTTAGTAAATATAGTCACAGTTGTATGCAAACTAATATTTACTAAAATCCAGAACATTTTTTTCTCATTGTCAGTGTATATTATACTATGCACTATGCAGTATGCGATAACACGTTAAACAGAAAATTAATTTCTTTGATTTTCTTACATCTCACAAAAAATTAGAGATATCCGAGATAAAGATTATATATGTATTGATATATAATATGTATAAGATTGCTTACCTGCTTACCTGAGGAAGGCGCGCTTGATTGATAGTGCCACGAAAATCAGGGTTTTCAACTACAATAGATTCGTTCTCCAAGTCGTTAGAACCGGAAATAATCGACGCAGGTGTCGATGAAGGGAGTAACAGAGGTGACGGCAGAGGTGACGGCTTCCACACCCGGTGGAAGTTAGGCGTTTATTTAGGACGT
>NW_020222918.1:1643115-1684784 GCF_003070985.1 Temnothorax curvispinosus | reverse complement strand
ATGGCTAGTTAGTCAGCACGTTAGTGGGTGATAGGCGGTCAATAGTCATGGTTGACCAACGACAATAATGTTAAATATTCGATGAAACATTTGTTACTGAACATTCTACGATGCGATTATCATGTTGAAATTTAACGGATGTATACAGTATTATTTCATACCTCTTGAGAGTCATCACCGTGTCGAATAACGAATTGGCTAGGTGAAGCCCCATAAATGGCGCTGCTTGAAACTGGTGACCTCTTGACAGGATCTTTGATATCAATCTCTAGCAAAACAATGTCATCGGCATTGGCCACCGATGATACCGTCTTCTTGGCGACGCTGGTTTCCTCTCCAGCAGAGATTGTCAAGAGACCTGTTAATTTCAAATATTATAACATACAAAACTATAGTTTATTTAGAAATTTAGACTATTTTGATTTAAATTAAAGATTATTTTATCTAAAAATTAAAATTACTTTAACAGATGTTTTATCAACAAATATATATACATATGTTTGTGTGTGTGTGTGTGTGTGTGTTAGAAATTCTTCAGAACATGAACATTGTCCACTGCATAAAATGTCAAATACTATCTAAATATCCTTTTGGAGTTTGATAGTTGAATAATCGAACGTGGAAGTGACTTTTACCTGTATCGTTCTGCCTGACCGCGAACGCTTAGAACGGTGCTGGGAAAGCAACGTAGAGAAAGTTACAAGCGACGTGCGCTCAAGAAACTCTTCCCACGGATTTTGCTTTCAACATTTTCAGACGCCTCGTCGTGGCGGAAAGAGATAAGCATATGAATTCGCATATACGATTCGGACAAACTGGAACGCGTTAATTCTTAAGGACTTTTTACGCTATGACAATAAAATTAGAAAAGGTATCTTACGTATCGATAAAATTACCGAAAAGTTTGATCTCAATTTATATTTGCATTAGTACACAGCTTGAACGGAGCTTGATAATGAGAAATCGACAAATCTCATTTTCTTCCGAGAGGATAAGGTAAAATTAAAATTGTATTGCAAAACTTACGTTGCAAATATAAAAGATCAATATTCGCATACAAAAACATTTCATGTACTATGTAGGTACTACTTACAGCAGTTTTTTTTAATGAGTTAATAGTCAAAGTCATGTATAGCCTCTGTTAGAATGCCGGATTAATTCATCACAATGTCTTTGTTTCTGATGCTAAGATATATATTATTAGCTTTATTGTAAATTTTGTTGGAACGTTGTGTACTGGCCTCGATAACTCTAATAAATTCTCTACATTGATAATTCATATTTCAAATATATTTAATCTTAATGTAATCGTTTATGGTACCTGAAATGCTTAAATAGTTGAATTGTATACATATATATAAGTAGTTCTGAAAACGGTTTTTTAACTAGTTGTATTGAATTAAAAGTTTAGTTTTGACGATTATTCTTGGGTGATCCTAAAAGTGAGGTTGAGGAAAGTTATCCTTCTTACTTTTTTTTCTCTTTATGCCTAGACCATCACGTAAGCGAGGCGTAATGATCATGATCTCGCAAAACACGCGCCTTTATTACTAGTTTCCTCTTCGGCAATCTACCCGCCACTAAGAATCACAAGTTATTATCGCAAAACTTGGTTTGTACATCATACCGTGAAAATGTAATTGTAGTGCTTTGATGAGAAACGGTAAGGGTATAAAAGAGTGCTTTGAGGAAGCAATGTCTTGCTACCTTGTTACGATTTTTTAACAGCGATAAATTTATTTTTTAAAAATATGCTGTTAGAAAGAATATGGTGTTGGAAAGATCATCTTTCAAAGATGTGATGTAAGAAAGATTTTATATATATATATATATATATATATATATATATATAATAAATATATAAAATAAAACTTTTAATACTTAATTAAAAATAAAAAAATATTGTAACTTCTATTTAAAGCAAATTAGAATTAAATCGATATAAAATATAGCTAATAAAAAATATTTTATTTTATTTAAAAGAAATTTTCATACTTTAATTCATCGTCACACTGTAAGATTTCCAATATAAAGAATCTTCCTTGACTCCTTTTCTTTTTTCTCTTTCAAGTTAATCTTAAATTGATCTACGATTTTCATTATCCTTTGTTAAGTTGATCTTTTTCAAAAATCAATTGTCATAAAACCAATTATTTTATTAAATTACTTTCATTAAATTAAATAAAAATTTTCTAACAAATTGACCTTCTCAATATGTTTGAATGAGTTCTTTATTAAAATTTAGACAGGTTTTATTTGTGTGTTTACTGATGTAAGTGCATTTAAGTGTATAATATAACGTATAAAAAATGAAAAGTTTTAATAAATTATGTATTTGCTGAAAATTCTCGCATTGAGAAAAGAGACGTAAAATGTGTCTGTACGTCGAAGAATTTTTATCCTGAAAATTTCATATATTATAATTGAGAAAGACATTTTGAAATAAATTATTGCATTACTTTGCTTCCTGTAGAAACTATGTTTAAACGCGGTCGCGCAGGTCCTCATTTTGAAATAGCAGAGAGGAAAGCGCACAGGCAATCCGGTTAACTTTCCTTCTTTTGTTAGTCCGTGAGATATTCCGCGGATGTGCGTAATTTTTCCCTCGTTGAGTAATACTACATGCGCGTCCTTAGGAGGAAGCCACAGTTAAGTAACACATCCCCCATACCGCGAATGCACGCACACGATTAACAAATCTCACCTAATTAACGCGTCGCGGAGTTTGCACCTTTAATTTAATATCATCAATTTGGTATTATCAATTTACATTTATATACATTTACATATTTACATTTGTGTACTTTACGTTTATCGCGCTCTGAAGGTTGTTAATTTGTGTTATTTTTCACGATTATTAAATTAAATAGATATTGTGTGTCACAAATTTTTAGATGAAGATGAAAGCAATATACCTACAAAGTTATATTCTTTATTATTCATTTTTCAAGTAAACATTACTTTAACGGCGTGTAAATTGTAGTGATGTACAATGTCGAAAGTTGAATAATTATCATTATTTACAGGTATCTTAAATTAATTTCACATCGGTATTGCTTTTATATATATTTTAAACAAAATTGCATTAAATTTGCTTATACGAGACATTTTTTCGCTTTGCAAAAAGATATAGCTTAGATATTGTCCTAATTACGCGCGCGCGTGTGCGTGTGTGTGTGTGTGTGTGTGTGTGTGTGTGTGTGTGTGTGTGTGTGTGTGTGTGTGTGTGTGTGTGTGTGTATGTGAGAAAGAAAGAGAGAGACAGAGAGAGAGACAGAGAGAGAGAGAGAGAGAGAGAGAGAGAGAGAGAGAGTTGAAATGTTTCAATATATCCTGCAATAATATAATGCAATACGTGGAAATGTAGATAATGTGTATTCAATGTGCATTAACTATAGCATAAGCTTTGGTCTCATATACAAAGATATTAATTATTTGACCTTTTTCACCCCTCAAATTATTTTATTGGCATAAAGTCGAAAACATCTATTATTCTCACTGTGCACACGAGAAGAGTACAGTACGTGTGAGCGTATTGTATGATCTTCCCATGTTATTTTACTTTATTCCTTCGATTCTCTTCGCTCCTACTATCATTATTTACATTACATTATATGGTAATTACGAGCGATAATCATTAACAGTAGAAACATATCTATGTGCATACACATACTATTCCTTATTGCAAAATTTATTACGCATCTGAAAGCTTTCACAATGGGATATATATTTCAGTGTCAAATTATGCATTCTATCGTAACGTGTTCTAATCGAGATCTAATCTTGAAAAGAGATGGATGGAAATTATTTATTAATTTCAGCAACTTTGAGGGGGTATTCTGGTTTAAAAGGTCGTAAGAAAAGGTATTTTTTCGGAATTTTTTTATAACGAAAACAAAAAAGCGAATAATGCTAAACTTTGCATGTTCTTTTGAACTTATTTTAAAAAATATTTATATTTTCTAATTAACAAAACTAGGAGCTTGCAAGAAAAAATGTATATGGACGGTGTAAATGATTCTGTTCTAGGTATGTAAAACGCATAAACCAAAAAATTTCTTATTCAGGAGAAATGTGGCTGTCGTCTAGAACTAAACCAATATTTCTATTCTGGACAAAATGGCGGCCGTTTTAT
Source organism: Temnothorax curvispinosus (assembly GCF_003070985.1). Lineage (NCBI taxonomy): Eukaryota > Metazoa > Arthropoda > Insecta > Hymenoptera > Formicidae > Temnothorax > Temnothorax curvispinosus. Next base: position 1,680,649 of record NW_020222918.1, on the reverse strand, counting down.
TAAAAATATCAGTTTTTTATAAATTTTGTTAGTATTTTATTAAAAGGGAAAATCTAATAAACGCATAATGTTTCTATCTACGTATAATTCTAATCTAGTTTAGACGATAGCCACACTTCCTCTGAATAAGAAAGTTTTCGGTTTTTGCGTTTCAGATGCCTTATAGAACTAGAACAGCTGGAATCATAAAATAAAAATATATTTAAAATATTTGAAAAATATTTTTATAAAGTAAGACTAAAAGAACATGCAAAGTTGAACGTTATTCGCGATTTTTGTTTTTTTACAAAAAATTCTTGAAAAATACCTTTTTTATGACTTTTCAAACCAGAATATTCCCTTAAATGTAATGATAGGCGCTATACGATATTTCGTCCTAAATAAATATCTATAACAAAATAACATAAAAATGTTAATGTCAACGCACCGTTTTGGATTGTAACGTACATGGGCTTTAATTTTTTTTTGTCGGAGAAAATTTATAATGATCAATTTTTCTTCTTTCCCGCCGAACGTATAAATTATAATTACCACCGAGCAAAGATTCGATCAGTATAACACGAATAAGCGGTCTTTCAAAACCGCGGCATTAGGTTTAATAGGTTCGAGCGTTAGATTAGAGGTGAAATTAGTGATGCAATAAGGACAATGCGAAACCACGCCATCGACCTTTCACTTTCGGATAATCTGTCCCGAGTTTAATATCTGATCGAGATCGAGATTCCTCAAGGCCATATAACATTTCTACTCTATTCTGACAAAAAAAAGTATCCATATTTGGATATTGATATTTTAAAATACATTTGCTTTAAAAATGAATCTTGTTTAAAAAGAAATAAACGAGAAAGCTCATTGAAAACTATTGTTAGTTTAGATATTACAATGCACATCATTCTGTATATCATGTGATGATGTTTTGTTTGTCATGTATCAGCAAATGTTTCGTTTCCTTAATTCTTTGATTCTTTCTCCTAGCTCCAGTCCTTTTCTCTTTTAAATCTAAAATACAATAATTAAGTACGATAAACGATAAAGTCGAGCCTTAAAATCAAATATAAATTAATATTATTAAATTAAATTAATATAGGTTGTATTAATATAATATTAAATACTAAACTTACGATACTTGAATAAATAAACGCGTGGATTGTGAAGTTTGTTTAAGAGTTTATTTAAGAGTATTTAACTAACGATAAGTGTTCTATATGAGGATCGGTAAACGTAAGTAAGAATGGAAAAGTAAGGCCCTAGAAGACAGAAAAAGATGTAAAAGAGCTTTGACTGCGATATTCCATACTGGCAGTGGATAATGGTAGCTATATACACTAGCGTATATTCTGTGACATATTATTACTAGCAGTTTTCCCTTTTCGTTCTACATATAGCTCTTCAAGCTGTGCGCAAGACTTCCGTCTCAATCGCGGGCCATTGTATTACCCATCCTGGGTCGTTCGCGTATAATATGTTATGCATGAGGAATATATATGTACAAATATACAAAAGTTCTCAAACCACATTACAGATATCCAGAGATTTCTCTCTCTCTCTCTCTCTCTCTCTCTCTCTCTCTCTCTTTATATATATAGAGATAGAAATCTATATATATATATATATATATATATATATATACACACACACATTATATGCGTGGGTCATTCTTATACGCGACGAAACATCGCGCGAAAGCAAGACGATACGCAAGACAAAAATTCTAAGTACATTCGGCAAAATACCATTGTATGTACCATTATACGTGTATATACGTAGCGATCTTCCGTCTCGACTACTTTCGGTTTTCAAGTTGGTTGCAGTTGCAGCTGCAACTCGGTATTACGGAAGGTATATTGGTTAGAAAGGCGATACCGTTCGTTCACGCGGTTTATGTTCGACGTCGATTTCTCAATCGATGGCGATACGAGCGCGTGAGATTTTTTTGTCTCTCTTGACTGTCGTGACCACCATGATTGATTTGTATCACAAATTATTTATATACATATAAAGTAAGTAAATAATAAATCTAAAAGAATAAAAATAATTGTCATGGTCGAGTATTTGATGGTTAACGATAACGCCTGTAAATAAATGCCACTGCTCACCGCGAGTGGTTCCATGTGAAGCGACACGTGTATAATTGGTATATAAAAACTATGCCTACAGTTATAACTACATTAACTACATGTAGGAAATTTTCTGGGTGATAAATTGTAAAAAATGCAATTAATACAATTGACGATACGTGACTTCTTCTCTATATATCATTGATTATAAATTACAGTTGTTCATTATTAAATACCTTTGATATGCAACTTGAAATAAACTTCTTACTTCGTACATCTCCATTGTAAACAAGTTTTTTTTTTTAATTTTTTAAAAATTACTGTTATCTATATTATATACTGTGTCGTTGTTTCGCCCCAAATCTATTAAAAAAAAAATATTTTGTAGCAAGTAAATATTTGATATATGTGCATACAATTAATGCAATTAATCTAATGCAGAATCAGGAAAATACAATGATAAAGTATTCATCGTGAAACACGTAGTGTGAGAGTAAAAATCTATCTCGTCGTATCATAGCGACGACGTGGAAGATCTCGATAACATGCAATAATAGCCTAGGAAGGAAACGCGTTTCTTAACTTGACGCTTTTTTTATACATTGGGGGAAGCGGGAGATCATGAAACGCAGATTCGAGTTCTCATTGCGGCATTGTATCAGCGTGTCGAGGAGGAAATTAGGTAAAGAGACCCTCCGGCTTCTCGTGCGATTATCATTACGTGATTACGTGGGTTCCTTTCGAAGATGAGAAAATCCGATAGCTTCGCATTATGAGAAGGATGTTTTGCAGCGGTGTCATGGACTATGTATGAAGAAACTCGTAAACTTGGTAAAAATAAAATTGCATGGCGAACGTGTCGAGTGGAAATCGTAAGATTGCAGGACATAGTCGTTCTCTGAGTAAACGTGTGTCAGAGAGAAGTAACTTTCTATCGGTCTAATACTTGAACATTGCCATCTGTATTGCTACTACTAGTTGAACTACAGTATTAACGAGTAAAACTGCATTAAATCATGTTACATTCATTAAACGTGAACATTTCAGTTTATCAATCAGAAATATATTGACAATAGAGAAAAATAGATTGAGAAGAACAATGCTGTATCAATGCAAACACATTTATAAACACGTTTATAAATATAAGATCTTGTAAAACATCTTATAAAACATGAATGCGTCGCTCTATCGTTCTTCTAAACTTCTAAAGCGTAAATTTTGGGATTTTAAAATATGAGATAATCTTCGAATATTTTTCAAGTGAATACTTAATTACGAGACGCATGTGTACAATAGAATGGATTCTTTACGCGAGTATAATAGTTGATACAATATCTCGGAAGTTAGTATAATACAATCGGCCGGTAACCTGGAAAGTTAATGCATTCATTGCAATTCATTGGAGATTTACGACAGTTTATGCGTAATTATCTCTCATTATAGTTAATTGGATCTGCTCTCATCTAGGCACTTTGCAATCGAATTGACTTTCCCATCTTCGAATAGATAGTGACGACATTTCACTTTTGCAAGAATCTTTTATTCTTATATCATTTTGTTAATCTCGAATTTCCTGCATATAAAGATTACATCTTCAAATGAAATGTTAAGTATTAATTTTATTGATAAAAGAGAGCCCACAACGGACACATTACTAACATTTCTTTCATTCAGTATAACGTTTGCATATAAAATTTTTCGTGATCGTAAACGATAGGTTTCGAGAATTGCACCGAGAATCTTATTACATTTGGTTTTGTATCTTTATCAATTCTTTCAAAGAATTGGAGCTATTGTACTGTTTAAAGCCATTACTAAGGTATTTATTGCTATTAAATAAAAAGTATTGCTATCGATGTAGTAAAACTGGAGAACTCATCAGCGCGTGTGCAAACGAATGTCGCGTATTGAATATTGCCATGTAATGCGTATAACGCCATTTAATGTATCGCATTGTAGAACGCGATTTATATAAGATAGAGACGACTGGCAGTATTAAATAATGTAGTACCTACATCCCTCTCCAAGACTACATCCCTCCAGCTATAATATGTGCATCGCTATATATTGATATTTCCAAAGCAATCATTTTAAGTAATTATTTATTATAGTATTTTCGTTTATAGATTTGTGTTTAAAACGCGAATCATTAATCAATCAATCAATCGAGAAACAGCTGTACACGGAGCATGGGAATTACACTAATCCGATAATCTGACAAAGATAATCGGGCAAGTTTTGTGGTAATCTTAAAATCTTTAATAAAATACGCGCGTAGCTCAAAACGATGAATTCAAGAATATTATGCCACTGATAAAGCAGCTCTCTTTTTTTAGCTTTGACAATGAGATTTATAATATTTGAAAATTAAACGCGCATCTAGCGCTCTCAAAATAAAAAGCAAAAATCTACTTAAACATTTTCAACATTTGAAAAATATTTTATCGTGATTCGCGCTATTATTTTCGTCAAAGAACAAAAACGCAAAGTGATCTTTCTGTATATACTTTAACATAGAGATATATTATTCGCGGATATATCTACATATGGAGGGATAAAAACCACAGTGGTGTAAGTCGAATGTTTAAAAATATTTTCTCGTGTGCATAGATGCAATCTGTACAGTATATAAATTGCATCTATGCACACGAGAAAATATTTTTAAAAATTTGACTTACACCACTGTGGTTTTTACCCCTCCATATATGGTATATATACAGAGTGGACATAGACTAAAACAAATCCAAAATGCGCTTTCTTCAGCTTTTCGCAAGTGGTTCCATCTCCTAGATTCCTGAGAACAGCAGAATCCATTTTTCCCGCACAAAATTCACAGCCGCGCCGCGTTTCGCGGTAAAAGAAACACACACGCGTGGGTTTTATCGCGTCGCACGTATCATACACAGCCGCAGCGTATCGTTCCACAGGGAAGTACGTAACAAGACATCGACAAGAGGAAACGATGTGGATCGGGTCGTAAGCACTTTTGCCGAAGCACCCTGTGAAAATTTCGTCCTTTTTCCCGCGAAAATGTGACGATGGTGTGATCGCACTCACCTGCGAGGATAAGCAGCCACATGGTGAGAGCAAATGAGTGACGGAACGCCGAGCGAATGTTTGGTGGAAGTGGAGTTGTAGTGGCTTTATAGTCCGAGGGGAAAGGCCGCGCCCGCGGTCCGGACCAGGTGGGGTTCTCATATCCGCCACTTTTCCGCAGCGTATCGCGCACTCGAGCGCACATTCGGCACATACTCGGCGTATAGGCGCAAGTCCTGCCGTTGCGTCGCGTCGCGTCAGACTCCTTCTTTAATTTTTTCCTTACTTTCTCCATTATTTCCATATCATGCGTTTGGCCTAAACCTAAACTGGAATTTTATTATTTACGTATTAACGAAACAAAGGGTGGCGCGACAACCAATGATCACCGACCAGCGCGGCGATCATCCCTAAACTATCCGTCGACTGGTCATCGTTACGATCGTTACTCGTTACTCGTTACTCGTTGTTAGCCCGGTGGACGAGTTATAGTAAAGAGTTACAGTAAGACGAGATACACGTACCGTAGATACAATTCTGTTTGATTTGATTTCCAAACTGGATCGGTTACTATAATCTGGTACTGGCGCTATATTGCAATCGCACGCGCCATGCGCCATGCAACAGCCGAGTCAGGCTTCCTTCCAGGACTTTTCTCGTAGCGTGTCGTAGATTGTATAAATTTACATTGTATACTCTAGTTGTATAAGTAAACTCGCGCGATGCACGTGTGCATGCGAGCTGGTGTGACTAAGTGCACACGAAAGATACGAAAGATACGAGTGCGGCCGCTTTGCTCGCTATAAAGCGAGCTGCCACCGCGCCGTGGGAAAGGCAATCGGTCGGTCGGTCGTTCGCAAGAAAAACAGCCGGGATATAGATTAGATGAATGCGTGCTCCCGAAACCGCTTTCAATTCGTCTTCGCGCGCAAATGACACATACCTATGTATAACTTATTGTTAGACAGTAAATGAAAACAAAAATAAAAACGAAAACTTGGCACATGCTTTTACGTTTTACGTTTTCCATTGTGCGATGTTATTTCAGATAAGTTCCAGGATGGAGAGTATTATATTAAGAATGTTGACGAAACACTTTTATTCTTTCTCTTTCAGCAAATGATATCCAAAGCTGTATCTTGACGACGGTATCTCTTTTGTTGGCGCTTATAAGAGAGCTGTATATCCTAGAGTTGAGATACGCGATAAAGATTATTAAATCATTTTTATCGCATTTCGCCTTTTTGCCCTTATTTTTGTAAAAAATTTGTGGTTGCAATTTATTTGTCAAGTTTGATGTACATGTGGCATTTGGGTTGCGTCGACATTAGATCTAGATACATCGGTGTTTGGTTTTTTCACGAAACTGCGGCATACGCAGGCCTTTGCTGGCGTGTGCCGCGATACTTTCGCATCGCGATCTCACGCCGTTTATTCGCCGTAAGCGAGCGTGTGACTCGTTAATAATAACGAATTCAGACGGTCAGATGATAACTAAAATAGTAGAAAAATGCGATCTCTCTCTCTCTCTCTCTCTCTCTGTGTGTGTTCGGGTACTTTACAATGTCTTTTCAAAAATTTGTTTTTAGCAAAAACGTCATGTTCAGCAACGTCTGAATAGCTCAAATATCTGTTTGACATACACGAAATTAATCAATATTTAATTATTTTAGTATATTTGGTAAATTATAGTATCTGATTTCTTATCGTGTGATCCGCATGAGGCATCCTCTTGTCAGAATTACGTCAGATAGAAGTGCAACTTTTGGTGATTTTTTGGCATCGCTTTCAAGGTGCATATACTTGCATAGGATATGGAGCGTTGAGGTGTAACCGCGGATTGAGAAGTAACAGGAAGTACAGCTACAGATCATCTGAGATCTGGGATCTGGGATCTCTTTGGGATTGAAATTGATTGGATTCGAGTGAAAGTGGTATCTTAATTGATGTGTGAATCTGAGGAAATCCGTAAACATACTGATCGTTATTGTCTATTGCATGGTTATGATATTCTTGTCTCGTAATTCAATCAAGCCGATGCCGATTCGAATTTTTATATCGAGAAAATAAGAGCTATAGCAAGATAGTACATTCTCAAGATGAATAATACCTATACATTGCATGTCTTCCAGTACAGCGGATTGTATGATGTAATTTTCTTGCAACCCCTGCCTCGATAAATTATATTATTCACTTTTTACTTTGGTTCATTATGCTTGATATACTCGTTAATTTCAGTAATTTTTGCACTTATAATCGGAATATCTCAATTAACATCGCGGAATGTTTCGTAGCTCAGTATGAGTACAATAGATTAGTATGTTAGGGATCATGAGTTCGATCCCGATCACGCCACATATTCCTCTTTTAAGAGGAGGTAAAAAGAATTTTTAAGAGTTCTAAGAACTCGAAATTACAAGAAGAATCCCCCGATTAAGGGGTGGATATTGTTTAAATAGAGTGCGTCTCTATTTGCATCTCTACATTATCATGTAATATGGGTTTTTTGAAAGTTTTTTCCCATACTTTTTACTCTGGAGCTAAATCGTTTTTCGCTTATGTTGTGCAATAAGTATAATTTAAATCAAATGTTATGCAGGTTATGGGCTGAGATCCTGGGTACTGCAGTTTACTAGTTGATAGGATCCTTTTTATTAAAAAAAGAAAAAAACCATCGTGCGCAAGTTTAAAATCAGGTAAATCGTATTGTTAGATTGGAGAATTATATTTCGACGTCATTGCACAAACATGCACGGCTTGTGCTTATATCCACGTCATCTATTCAAGCGTGACCCTTGGCGACGATCGTTTCGTGCGTATCAGATGGCTGCGTTTTGTGCAATACCGCATGCATATACCGTATGGTATATCCGGAAATCAAACGATAAAATCTGTCGTACTATTGTTTGCGTAACATATAAATCTTTGCATCTGACATACGACATACGACAGTTTGGGCGTATGCGCGTGCGTGTGTGTGAATGTGAACGATCGGTGATCTATTTCGATCGTTTTGCCAAAAATTTGACCACACCAATTCGTGAACAGCACAATTGATGGAGGCTGATGGTGCTCACATTTATTTCTACATAAATTACCCGAACACACTTTATGTGCCACTTTCTAATTGCATTCTGGAAGCCGTCTCGTCCCGTAGCTACATAGTGGTAAAAAAAATGTAGGAAAGGATTAGTAATCTTCACACTAATGTACTACCTCATAATTGTATCTACTTAATCATTAGCTATGATTTGCGATGTGAGTGACAGAAATGAGAGTTGATCGCACGCGAGCAACGCGACGTGCTTTACATTTGTCGTGTACTGTCCATGTATATGTGACTCGACTTCATTATTAGCTTACGTGTCACTATATGAATTTATTGCAGCTTGTCATGAAACGAGGTGTACAACTATCTATATGGAATGTCCAAGAACTCACTTTTGCACATTTTTAAGTAATTTATATAGCTATATAAAGCTATACATATCGCACCCCCCTAAGATAAGTTGCTTATGTCTTATAATAGTGTCATAAGTCTATATGCGAAATCCGCTACACGGGGCAGAAGTATCGTTATTCTTTTCACCATGGTTATGTTGCGGTTTCCTGGATGTATGTACATATGATATAATATATGTCATATATATATATTGACGAATGAATCACAGCAGACCTCTTTAAGAAACAGTATAAGTTTCATTATAACAAAATATTATAATTATATCATAATCGTAATTGCGTTAGTTATCTCTGTACAATTCAAAAAATTGAATATTTTTCTCGAAATGTGATATATCTGTATATATATTTTATTATACTTGTATACTTGTTATAAATTTCTTAATTGTTTATTATTTTATCAGTTTTGAGTTTGTTTGATTTTTTTTATGAGTTTGTTGCATCTCTTATCTTATCGTCGTGTTATTAATAACGTTTGTAATAACTATAATATAACTGCATTTATAACATTTCCCATATGACATATGTTAGTAAGACTTCATAACGATTAATTGTAAGCTAATAAAAAAGTAGTTTGTTGTTAACATTGTTAAATTGGCATTATTGCTAGAACTCTGTCGCGTTGTAGTTCCGTTTGTCAATATGATACTCGAGGTGTCGGGTAAAATTGTATATAACGTTACACAAATCCGTGCGATAACTGTGTATTGCGTGTGTTTAACCGATCTATATCTATCTATCGTTTTACCTATTTCGTTATTAGCCTCGAACGGCCTAGAGAAAGAGCGGCTCTTATCCGCTTTGCGACTTATCCGGCCCGACGCAAAAGACATTCACAACCTTTCGATAACGAAAGTGAGCCAAGTAACGTCCTTGACTTTACTTCCTAGTCGACGCCTACATAACATCCTATTTCTGATTTTCGCAAGAGTTTGCAATCAAGTTTCTCTTCCTTAACAGTTTTAAACTAATATATACTCCCTCAATTAAACTTGTGACATCCGCTATCTCACACACACATGCGCGCGCGGGCGCGCGAAATTACACTTTACATAATCATTCGATATTAATAAAATTATTATGCAAGGTACGCAACAAGATTAAAAATTTTTTATTAATAAGTTTTAAATGTTAAAATTGTTTCCTTCGCGATTACTTTTTTGATTGACGTGTCTTTTGATATCTAGTCATTTTATTTAGCATGAGGAGACAGAGAAATATTCATGCACTGGACTTACCAACAATACTCTTGCTGAAAGCAATGATCGCTTTAGATTGGTATCTACGACTTTCATCTTTCTCTCTAAGTAATTAATGGCAATCGAATGTTTACGTGTGTGCATACTGTGCATCGAGACATGACCATTACTAACCAGAAGACGTTACAAATGTATGCGGAAGCTAGAAAGTCCCTGCCGAGATTTCACGAGATGCAGTACGATAATTAAATCATTAAATGCATATCGACAATATATCTAATTATAAGTGAATGCAACAAAAGATTGCATTGCGGTGTTCAATTCAGATTACCAGATATACCAGATGTTTTATAATTTTTCTGGTAAAATTATATTATATTAATCATTTCGCACTCCGCACCGTAAATACGTATTAGCTTCAGCGTTTCAGTTTTATTTGCACTTTTCTATAGTTTTTATTTGCTAGATCTTATCGCGTCATATTGACTCTTTTCATTGGATTATTATATTTTATATAGCGTACACAAACACATGTCAAAATTAGAGATACATACAATCAGAAGGAGGTGTGATTTTGTGTGAAAAGGAGAAAAGACATTAATCCCACGTGTCAATTTCTCTCGCTCACTCACGACGTACTTCCCTTAGGATACCCCATATGTACTCTCTCCATGCCTTTCACTCAATACTTTTAATACTCGCCTTTATTTGTCGATGAATGTAATTGACTGAATGCTATCTCCATTGATAGGGATGTAAATTTATGAGCTAAACGATGGAAAATTGAGGATTAAATTTAGGAAATTTATCGTTCTATGTGGAGAAATAATGACTTGCATTCTGTTGATTGGAAATAAAAAATTAATACTTGTATATTAACTGTTTTTCTTTTTATTACTAATCTTGACAAGAGACACGCGAGCAATATTATAAATAAAGCTTATTTGAGAGTGTAAATGTGTGTGTGTTTGTGTGTAGTCGTAAATCAAATTTATCAGCTATACACAGCTAATTACATACATTTAAAGTACGACGATCTTCAATCTTTTTCGAATCGCGTCCTTTGTCTCCTTCGGTACATATGGATTCTTTAATGGATCTGCGTTTACCCTGCGAACGTAAGTAACTAGTAGATTGCCAAACACAAGGATTTAAGCCGAAGAATATTATATACATTTGATGAGTTAACAAGCCATTAAAAAATTGTTACAAAATGTTTTCACATATTCTGTGACGGCATCTCTGTTGAGATTATCCGAAAGAAACTTTACCTATAAAGGGATGGTGCATTGGCGCAATTAACATTGTACCACCAGTCGCATGCAAATTCGTGTTGATTAAAGAGCGTTCCATTGGTGCATAAAAAGCTGGCACCCTGATGCCCCTCACGCCCGTCGTGGCAAACGTGATATGCCTGTAACAATATTAATATATTATCATATATTACATATACATATATATGCACAAACACTAAAACGATTAAACGACATATATACAACATGTTTCGCATAGATTAGTCTTATGCGGAATCTATTTAATTATAACAAGTATTTTGAGAAATGGAAATTTGTACATTAATAATGAAGAAAGGATGAAGAAAGTCGCGCAACTGGTGCAAGCTGGTCGAATAAGGCTAATATGATGCTTTTCTGTTACATAAACATCGTAATTAAGGAATTAATGCGAAACATGTTGTGCAAGTTTACTGAAAATAATAGGAGTGACGTGAAACGGTAGGATAGAAGTCAGGTTTAAGGAAATACAAAGGAAGCGAATGACATTCTTGAAAAGGAAAGTTTAGCGCGCGCTCTGGAAATCAAGTTGCGATGCATGACGGAGCATTTGAGTCACGTAACGTCATTTATGTCAGTGCGTTTTATTGTTCGTGAAAGAATCAGCAATATCTTGTATTGTTGCATGTTATTTTCACGACAATCATCGCCATAAACCACTCAGGTTGATTTCGCGAATGCGAATGTCAGAGAGAATGTAATTCGAGAGAAGAGATAGCTTTTTCGAAATTATATGAAGATTGTCGAAGAGAGCGAGAATTGCAAAGTTATAACATTCGGCGTATCTCGACACACCGCGAGAGAGGCTGAGTCAAGCTCAATTACGATAACAATTTGCCAAGACTGTTCTCTTGCAGAGTTTGTCTTTCGTCTTTCACTAAGGCGAGATCGGTTCTTATTCCCGCGTTGCCTTGAGGTTTTAATAATGCCAGCCCGTTCTCTTACATAATAAATCCGCTCTACTTTGACCGCGCGCGGCTCGAGCGCGCATGAGCGCAGCATGCGCGCTCGAAATCACTGTGCACTGGAATGATTTTACCTTGTTCTCTGAGCACAGCTCCGCTCGCATCGGTCTTGTACGACAGAACGTGACACGCGACAGAAAGCGTAATACCGCGCGTGGAGAGAAAACATCAATTTAGAAATATGTATATTATTATATAGCTTGATGTCGCGTCACGTCGCGCGTCGGCGTCAATGCCATCGATGCGATTACCTCTAACGTTTATACAATTTTGTTAAATTATTCATTTCGTTTCGAATATCGTCATCACATTTCGAAAAATGCCAGGCACATCCACGTCTACCAATTTTATACAAATAAAATGCAAATATATATATAGAGATAATGTATTTTTTTTACTCAAAATCAATCGTACATGGAACAACGCGTTACCTTTATGCTTTTCTGCTTTCGCCGTTAATTATCCTTGATACTCGTAATACGTTTTTAATTTTTTCATACTTTTGCGTCATTCGTTCCTTAAATAATGGCTCCGTACTGGCGCGGCGTTTCTGAAGTTACGAGTATGCTTGAGTTATGTACATTATATGCTCTTAACATCGGGGGGTATTTCAGCTTATAATCAACTTAATTCAAGTCATCACGTGTCTATATCATTTTTTTTAATTGTTGTCATCCATTACCGAAAACTTTTCGTATTAAGATATATAATTATATAAAGTAATTCTGATTACTTTCATAAAAACGATATTAGCAACAGCGTTAGTAAGCGAAATATTAAAAGTAAATGAAATATGATCAAGTACCTGACAACCGGTTTCCACGTTTGCGTACATTCCTGGTACGATCGGAACGTGTGCGCAGGAAAAGCTGGTAGGCGGCACTGTGTGATATATGGGATAATCTATTCCGGGGATTCCAGGAATCTTGCTCAAATCCTGATCTTTCTTCGATTCTTCTTTTACGACAATGGGTTGCCGAAAACCCACTACCGGTTGGAAATTTTGATATTCGTCGTAATAATCGTTCACTACTATTCGTCCCTGCAATGAAAATTTACAGCGATCTATTACCGATATCGTTGGAAAAATTAAACGAAGCGTTAAATAACAAGTTTGTCTGTTAGATAGATAGATAGATAGATTGTTAGAAGTAATCATAAAGATACATAGTTAATCAACGTTAATAAAATATGGGACTCTTTAAATGAAGTAATAGGTGATCAGGCGTTTTTGGAATTTTAATGTAAGAAGTAATCTCTTTCCGCTATCGGATCATAACTCGCTTTCACAGTTTAGAAAAAGTTTGGAGTCCAACAGAGTGTAACGAACCTTCGCGAAATGTTGCCTTGATCTATTCAAAGCCAAGGACGTTTCTTTATATCATCTCTCCATGCTGTTATTATATTACAAAGTAAATCAATTTGATGCCTTACTTTAATTCCAAGAGATCAATGGGGGCTCATGTATCAACGTATTTCAATATAAATACGATAAATAGCACAATACAGCACATCTGTGTGTAAACTAATACTGTAAGTGTACGTCATATACATATATATGACAAGCAATTGAAATCTTGTAGTAATAATGACATATATGTGTTATGTTATGTACAAAATTTACTAGTGTTACTACGAGATTTCAATTGCTTAAAAAATCAAATCACGTATATTTCAGAAAAAAATATCGATATATTCACGGTTTGATAATTTATTTTCATAAATTTAGAAAAAGAGAGAGAAGCAGTTCGTTGTCAGTATGTTAGTGACAGATCTAACAATAAGAAAAAACACTCATAGTGAATACAGTTCTTATCTAATACTTATTAATAATTACTAATAAAATTCTCCATAAAATGCGTATCTGGAATAATATAATACAATTCTTAGGAATCTAGTTACGATCCTCTGTATTATATGTATATCACAACTGTTTTTAACTAAAATGCAAGGAAAATACATAATTCAAGTAAAAGACTAACTATATTTTAGGGACAGTTCGTCCATGAAATATAGTTTAGAATATGTGTATAAAGTTTTAGGCATGTTATATACGTATAAATATATAAAAACAAGTACTTTTTCAGAATTTAGAATTATTTTTGCCAAATAAAACCGAGATTTACCTGTACAATAGTCGAATGGGGCGCTGCCATAGCGGCGACCAGAAATACGACAAGGATACTACGACTTCCCGACATGACCGCACTGAGTTTGAATATGAACGAAACTGGACCAGTTTCCGCTGTGAGGCCGTGCTAGGTATACGAGACATTATGTCACATAGAGAAAGAGAAAGTCTAAATCGTACGTAAGCAAGAGGTTGAGCCCCTTCCATTATCACCCTAAGAGATAAACGCGTCATTGTCGGTTAATTGCACATCATGAAACAGAAATTTGGTCAAACTATAGGCTGTCGACATCGTGGAATTGTGTCGAGATTGATGTAACTTGGTGCACAACACAGAATAAGATATAAAGAAGTTTCGTCTTGCGATTCTTCTTTTCGGAACAACACAAGATGTTGACGACAAAAAGGACACAAAAAAAGAAAGAAAATAAATAATTCTATATTTTGGACCGATTAAAATCTTGATATTTTTATTACAAAATTACGTATTCCAATAACTTCGATTTTTTAAGAGACTTTCTTCATTTTTTTCGAAAATAATTTTTTTGAAATAAGAGACTACCGATGGCTATCAATAAATTTGATAAATTTATAGACAGCAATTTTGAAATTTTAATCTATAGGTAAAGAAGAAATTCGAATATTTTCTATTTTTTAATTGTATTTTTACTTATTTTTATTATTGAATTACTTTTTTTTAATGGAATATTATAAATTGGGGAACTTTAACGGATAGCATGTAACAATTATAGTTAATGAAACGTATATTATCTATGAAAATAGCAATCAGATTTATTTAAAAATAAAATAAATAAATAAAAATAAAAATTAAAAGTAAACATAAAATAAATGAAAAATATATCTAAAAATTATGCCATATTATATAACAACGTTTATACTATTTATTTATTTTTATTTTTTTTCTGTCTTGTATTTTTTTAAATTATTTTATGTGATTTGACATTATTAGATTGAGAGGAGAATATATTTTTACATTCATATTTCTATTGATATCAGGTATAGCGCAATGATTTTTTTGTGTTTTCGGTATAGGTTTAGCACTTGACTTGAAAAATGAATTACTGAAGCACTGGGAATTTTATTTTTCAAATTTTCAGCCCGGAGACCTCTATTTGAATTTTGAAAAATGTTTTATGAGTAGAATGTATTTACTTTTTTACAGTTTCGGTATTGTTGCGTAGGTATTATATATGGTAAAAAAGCTGTGGTCAATCACTATAATTTGTATTTTTTAACAAAGGAAAATTGATAGTACAAATTATACTCAGAGCTTCAAAAAACAATAATAAAGAAGAACAAGAGAAAGTTGGAGAATGTTTTATTTTATGTTTTGTACACACATTACTAATTTTTACCATCTGTCCGCAAAGAATTTGAGCGCTGTAAGTAATTCGTTTTCATGACTCTTCTCTTTTTGCAAATTATAACTTTCTGCCTCGTTGCAATTCTAATAATTAGTAATGTAACTCTAACAATTATGTTCCTAATTACAATGAATATCATTAAAAATGACGCTAATGTTGTCTAATAAATAACGTAAATTAAGATCTAAAATATATTTGTTTTTTTAAATTTGCATTATATAATAAAGCTTTATGCTTACATTTTTACAGTAGTTATTGTCTTAGTTTATTCACGTCATAATAATTTTTAAAGTTTATCTTTTATTTTTTTTTCGTAATCTTATAATAGTCTTATATCTTATATCGCACGCAAAGAAAGGAAGAAATCTATCTCATCGACTACCTTGCGCAGTCGCTATTATAGTCACCGAAGATTATCGCCCTCTACAGATACGTATAAACAGTCAGAGATATCGTCAGATATCATTAAAATATTAAATCACCAGTCAGATATCGTTGATCCTTTTACAAATAAACATATAAAATTATCAGTACGCAATTTCCCCATTTTGAAAATATTCACATATTCCGAAATAATTGCGATTTCCACAGACTTTTAAATCAATTTCAAACTTAATTTTAACAAAATTTTTAAAACAGCAATCAATAATTTATTGTAGAAATAATTAAAAATGAGAACAATTATAAAATTTTAGAAATGTATTTCTGACACAACTGGACACACACATGCACATACACGTGCGAGCGCATGAAAATTGACTATTGTGTCATAGGAAATCTAAATGTGTCATTTATATGTAATATTTTGATAGACTAGCTGTCATATAAAATATACAATAACTTACTTTATACATCTAATCATGAAGAAATACACTTTTAAACTAAGAAAAGAGGTAGATGATTTAAACTATATTTCTAATAAATAAAACAATTTTAAGAATAACAAATTTATGTACTTACAAAAGCCTAGATAATAAAAGTATTCTAGAATTGGTATATCTAATATACTAATTAAATATATAAACATATATATAAGCTTGCATAAAAGTTTCTTTCTTTCTCGTTAATCTAAATTTGCTGATTTGGATGCCAGATTATGGATAAACGCAAAATAACTCGGAATAAATAATGTGTTAAGCATTCTCTTGTTATTTTTATAAACTTTATACAAGAATAATTCAATTTTTTTTTTAAATTTATATATTAATTCTTGCACTGTACGGTATAGAACCACTCGCATCGGTTGTTTGTCTCGCAAAACGCAGTTCCCGGTGGACACAGTGAGGATGTTTTTGACCAATCTGAGCAATTGTGAAATACCTGCAAAAAAATAAATATCAAACGAAAAAGATATATATGCATAGATAGCTGTTATATCTAATGAAGTAAGGTCGCTTCCGGAAAGGACACTCGCGTATTTTTTAAATTTATCAATCTTATCATTCTTTGTGCTGCGGTTGGCAACTTTATTATTCCGAGTTAAAATTTATTATCATATATTTATTATCAATTTGTATTTATAAACTATTTCTTAGTGTATTCATCTGTTTCACAACATTATTACTTCTGAAGCATTTTACTGAATTGTAATCTTACAATCGCAAGGATAGATAAAATGAAATTAATAATTATATTTGCTCTCTTATAATTGCTACAACTTGCTTATGAGAAAAGCTTATCACATCAAACAATTGACAAGTTGTAATCGTTTAATCTGTTTATGTGATTACGCAGAATTTTCCTTGTCTATACATGTATGGAATTCGTACGGTAGCATTCGGTCAAAGTACTTTAAAGTTTTCATATCGTGCGAGAAAATCGACACAAATACAACAACGCGAAGGAAGAATCGCAAAATGTTGCAACGTATGCCGCAATTCTGTCAGCCGTTTCGTTAAAGAATTAATAACTATAACATATAATAGACGACGTTGATCTAGATTACCCTACACCGAACGTAGAAATCCGGATGAATCGTACACTTTGCTCATCGCGGCCATCGCCCGAAAGTTTTGAAATCACTCGTTGGGTTGGAAACAACATCGTGACGCGATACGATTAATAATACGTTATTGCTCCATGACATCGTAGATCGAATATCTTGTAAGATAAGATCCAGTGATTTATTCGTGCGAAACGTGATGCTCCAATAAAATTTACAAGAAAGATCAAGTACATACTACAATTACATATTAACATAGCAAAAAGACGTATCGACTCAATTATAAATATATTAAAGAGATGCGAAATTCAAAGATATTGTTTCTCTCTCTTTTTTCTTCACGTTTCGTTTTTGAATAATGCAAAAGTACACTTATTTTTAATCCCATCGTCAATATATCCATCACAAATCATAGTTTCACTCTAATTTGAGTCACAAAAGATTTTATCTATTTATACATATGTATGTGCATACATATATATATATTTCTAATTTGGTTGAGCGTGATAATTTCCAGATTGTAGCTTTTCATTTGTTTTCGTTTCGCTTTCACAGGAATAATGATATAATTAATATTCAAAGAAAGGACAGAGGAAACTGTTTTTACTTGGCATTTGGTTTCGACGTCTGCGAACACTCCCTTTTTTCCACGGCAAGAAAAATTGGTTTCCGGTATATTTGTGAGACTTGTATAAGCAGAATCTTGAGATTCTTTGGCGGCATTCGATTTGATTTTCTGATGAAGCGTGGACGATAGTTTCGATTCCTGATACTTTCGACCCTGGCGATGCTGTTGATTTCTGTCACTACTTTTCACGTGCCTCAAGGATCGTCCATGGAACTCATTGAGAAATCCTTGGTAATCCGTAATGATCTAGCAAACGATATATGACTGAGTTAGTTTAACAACACGTAACTATTGCTCACACTGGATAAAATTGCACAAATTTCACAAATTCCATATATAAGGAAATATAATCGTAAGACATTACCTGATGTGAATCGAAGAGTGCTAGATTGTTAACAAAGTAACCGTCAAACGGTTCGTACACGGTGTCCCACTCATATCCCGTCTTCCAGCTTGATAAATCAAACAGGTTTCTGTCAGCCGGAAATACGAAAGGCGCTGCAATAGGCTTGTAAACACCTGGTTCGACGGGTGGTGCGATCGGCACAAACTGTCCATAATTCGAGTAGCTCTGTGCCTTCGGATAGCTTCGTAGTTTGACGTTTTCAAAATTGTTTGGTGTTTTGTGATTCGTGTGCATAAATGGTCTTCGTATAATGTAAGTAGTGTCGACGGTTTTCGGGTAATTATAGTGAGGTCGACCTTCCGGCGGTACGTATCGACCGTCCGACGTTAGATAGACCTTGATTATAGATGAAAGTCAATGAATCATTAGATATAAAGTATACTGAATGAAACAATAATATAAAATAATTAGGAGAGTAATCTAACACTGTTCAATAAAAAATAAAGAAAAAAATACTTTTTTCGAGAGAATGCTCAAGAACGAGAATAATTGTTTCTTATATAATAGTTTTTTGATGGGCACTGAATACGATTCCGTATGTCAAATTGCTCCAAAAAACTACGGGAAACGATTATTCTCGTTTTTGTGCATTTTTTTTTGTTGAACTTTTTGTAATACTTTCCCCAAATATCCCTGACCTGAATAACGTTATAAACGTTATTCCGTCTATGATATGGCTCATGCACACAAAAACATGCCTTTATTATCTCCGGCATTCTTTGATTGGGATGAGGATGCTTGTGGATGTGCCGAGCATCCAAGACGACGCCGTCCGGCACGGTAATACCCTCCTTGTTTAACCGATTCAGCGCCAGCCGATCTGTTCTAAAAGCTTCCTCTGGAATCTTGCCACCCAACGCTGGTAGCACTTGCTCTCGAAAAATCTGCCGCTTTTGCTGCAATGGCAATCTTTCGCGATTAAGCGCAGTAGGGAAGACCGGGGCTAGTTGGTACATGGGGCAGGTGTACACGGCAATTATTGCAAAAGTAACAAAAGATAATATTGCATAAAAAATATAGTATTTCCGCAAAAACATTGCGATAATATTTCAATTTATAGTTACTTTAGGCTGAGTAGCGTATTTTCACAAACAGAAAATATTTTTAATTTTGTATAGCCAAAAATAAAATAAATCAGTGATGTATTAAATGTTACAATTATAAATCTGGTCATCATATCATAATTCTAACTGTCTTTAAAATCTTTACTTTAAACGTAATAACTTCCAGTTATGTTAATGTCTTAAAAAATTTCTTTTGGTTAAACAATAATCAAAATATCTAAATATGGCAGGTCGGGGCAGGTTGTTACTGCTGTTCTACTTATAATTTTGACCAACTCCGTCGATGTAACACATAATTTCGGCATAACACAGCGACAGATATTTTAATCTTATGAAGATTTCACCGTTAACGTCTCTTATTTCGTATCAGAACGAGTCAATATAGAACATCAGTTAAATTACATTTATATTATAATTTTGCACTCAACAATGTAAGTGTAATATGACACATATTGTTACATGTTGTTATTTCTCTTTATTAAATATATTATACTTTGAAAATCACAACTTAATCCAGTACTGTAACAACTTACTCGTATATGGGGCTGGTTGTTACAAATGTCGTCACCTTATAATTAATTATTATTGGTGCAACAATATAATTAATTATACTATTTGGTTAAAAAAATAATTTTTGTGTTGTATAAGCATGCGCCTATTAAAAAATTCTTTTGCGGCTTGTATTCCATTTATTAGTTATGTGTAAAAAAAAAACTTTAAAAAAAAGTGTACCAACTAGCCCCGGTCTCCAAGGCAATCATTGATTTATTGTTCATTTCAATGCAATCGATTTTGTTGCTGCCTCTTGCGCACCTTGGAAAATGTCAATTATATCTTATTTAAATTCAGAATATCACCAATTACTTAATAAAGTAATACACATTGAGCGCGCTTGTACGTACGGCTAAGCACACGCGTGTTCTTTTAGATATAAACGTTGCTGTCGTTAATAATCTCTCCCCGCTAAACTTTCACCGATTATACGCAGTTACGTCTTCGAGTCATCATCCTTCAACAAGATCTAACAATCTGTGACTAATACGATATATCGTACATTTTTTGTCCGTCGCATCGTGCGCGTTGAGGGAGGGATTGTGAAAAAGATCGCTTACGCTTACAATTCTCGATTACTTAACCTTTTCTGCATTAACATGCCCTGACAAGATCGCGGTTGCCAATAACAATCGACACCAATATCCTTGCCTGCTTATTTTCATAGTGATTTCTCTTATACTAGTTTCATCTGCCGTCCGCAGTTATATCATCGAACGCATCTTTTCAACAGATTCTCGCTTTGATCTGAAACATAAAGAGTACTTTGTAAAAGATGTGTGTGTGTGTGTGTTCAAATCCGTTCAAAACGTTCAAATCCGAGTAGTTTTAACCGGTTCCGAGATAACGCACTTTTTTGGTCTAATTTGCTTCTATTAATTAGGTTTTTATCTCGGAACCGGTTAAAACTACTCGGATTTAAACGTTTTTTTTTTTTAATGTAGGTAATTAAAAACACTACAATGTTTATGGGTTAAAAATTGACGCTTTAATTTATTAAATAATGATTAAATAAAAATTTATTAAATAAACAATTAGCGTCAATTTTTAACTCCATCATTCACCAATCACGTGTATACTAAATTTGTCTGAAAACTGACGCGCGCTATAAAAAAGACATCTCATACCTATATGTAGAGAAAGGTGTTGTACACATATATATGTATATATGTGCGAAAAAGCCTCCGAGATTATCGTTTCGCGGCACGGGATTGCCGCGCGTGCATACTTTAGTGAGTATCTGTAGCTGTATGTACATACATATTTGGCGCTTCTCTCCCAACCGGGTGAAAATACACGCAACTCGTGTGCACCGCGTAATGCGGATACGCACGATTGGCATGGAGGAGGCTAGGTCAGCTAGATTAATGGATAAACTCTAGCAGCAATGCTCGTGCGAAGGCTTCGTGTTTTCGTATATACTTTTACATCATTATTGAAAAAAGATGTAAGCTGCGCTTCGATTATTCAATTACGAATAATAAATGCCCGCACATTTTACGAGATATATGTAAATTGCGTGAGATAATATATGTTTGCGTAAACCTGTTTGCAACTGTATTGTGTTACACTTACAGCTCGATTCCCACACTCGTAACATGTTCTCAGGTTTACGTAAATTTAATGAACCATATCCAAGAACCTTTTCCCCTCATGAGAATTTAGCCTTTTATTTTTGCTGTTTTATCAAAACATACATTGCATTATTTAGACATAGGATCGCCTCGATCGGTGATCACTGATAATATAGATTCATCTTAAGCTCAAAAGAATCAGTACTCAACTTATTTACTCGAGAAAAAATAAAATTAAAATATAAAAAATATTTTACATTTACGTTAGTCAATCTAATTTTTAATAACAAATTCAAGTTTGAAATGCCAAGTTTAAAAATTGGCACTATAAAACGGCCTAACCAACCATCTATGATGTCAACATATAGAACGAGGGATTCAAACGTTCTATTTAGAAATCAGCGTATCCGCCACCTACATACCAATAGCACGATCGCTCACCGCTATCCTTTAGCCTTGTTCTAATTACGTCTCTGAGATATAAGTTGCCGCAATCTTCTTCATCTCGACTCGCTGCTACGTAACGAAGAGTGAGTGTACATACATGGGATATACGGGAAAGAGATTAATACGCTGGAAACATTCTCTATTAATTTTACACTATTTTACTTTAAAAAGTCTTCGGCAAATATTCAGCGAATTTAGATATACTTAAATTTTATTATACCATCTATGATGTGTGTGTGTGTGTGTGTGTGTGTGTGTGTGTGTGTGTGTGCAAAATTAATACACTGAGAAAAAAAAATCGTTGATTCAAAGAAATATTATTTGATTTAACTAAATGCAGCGGTCACGGGCTGTCAAGCTAACATTTGTTAATTCAAAAAATATTATATTGAAATAAATTCAGAATTTCTTAATATTACTCACGTATATTTGATTTAAATATATTAATATTTGCATTAAACAAATCACTACAACTAAACGAGTTTAGTCAAATTAACGACATTTTTTTCTCAGTGTATATATCATAATTCTATATCATAATTCTTCCGGTTTCCGTATATAGCTATTATTTTTAATAGCAAAATAAAATATGTTCATTAATTTTTGATCTGATAAAAGCATTACAGTTCATAAGACGTCAAAATTAAATGAACGAAAAGGAATCAGTTTAGAAACAGAAACAGAAGTATTGCTAGTATAGTAATAAATATCGAAATCGTATCATATCGTTCAAATATAACGTTTAAAAATATAATAATATCGAACTACGCAAAAATAACAGTTACTTATTAACTGCAAAATACTGTGTAGATATAATCGATGGTCATAGTGGCAATTACAATGAAAGGAAATGAAAGGATCCACTTTCTATACGAGATGACTTCAGACTAATTTTCGAATGGCGAACAAACGACCTCGCTATTGAGAATGTTCTTATACGGACAGATTTAATTTTGATGCGGTTTAATCTGTCATGGTCGAGTGGGCTTGTTCGGAATCGAGTTTACCTTTCTTCTTGCTACACTGCAATATGTCATGATACTTTTACTCGTACAGCGCATCTTTCTTAGTTCGTCTCTTTGAAAAACGGCGGCGCTGTCGAATATTCCACTTTACATACAATCGATGATTATTTTACGATTTTTTCAAATAAAGCTATAAAACTTTATTTGATGCATTATAATCATCTTTTGTGGACTTTTTAAATTTCGAGTTAAGCTTGAACAGCACCTTTTAGCTGAAATTTCGCTTCTTGCGCAATGTACAATTATTTAACATGTTTTGATGTCCTTCTTTATTACCGTGGTCTCAAGTAAAAGCAAGCTCAAATATCCTTTCACACGAGCGTAATTCCATCGGGTGATCATCAATTCGCGCTCGCGTTAGATCATCCATCCGGATGTCCGTATCGCTTAGATTCTCCGCGAACTTTCGCTTTCTCGCGATCGAGATTTTACGCGAACCTAAAGTTGCCACTATAGAGCACATCTGTAGATAGATGCGCCACGTAATCAAAGAAAGTCGAAGAATCATGCAGGATGTTACGTTACTCTTCATGCTTTGCAATAGATTTCAAGTACCTACTTTACATCTCCCGATGACACGCGGGCAACCATTCGCGCAACCAACAACCAATAGCTAGCAGAAACTATATATATGTTATATGTACTACGTTCTAAAATACATAATTGTGAAATTAAAATCACGCTAATATCATTTTGATGAATCTCTGTCAATTTTTTCGCTTTTTTTTTACATACGAGTTTACAACACTTTTGAGCTTCTCTTTCGAAATTCCTCTCTGGATTAGTCCTACGCTACAATCGAATGCCTACCTTCCGAGTCATCATCGAACAGTATAATATGTAACTCGACATTGCTAACGACAGAAATCGCTTTTGCATTCGACACAGTAAGACATTCAGGATATTTTAAGCCTTTCCATTATTGCAATAGAGTTCCAAGTTATAGGTGTAAAATTTATATAATTTATACACCTTCAATGCGCTATTATTGCGAGCGTTCGATCGAATCATATAATTTTATATTATAGTTTTACGCATGTTATAGTTTTTGGGCTAAAACACATTTTAGCCCAAAGTGTGAGTCACATTAAGCAAGGATTACCCTTAACCTTTACTATATCATTGATGCGAGTATCATTGCTGTAACGTAGCACGAGATCGCGGAAATTGCGCTTCTCGATCGATAGCTCGAAATATGAGAAAGAATTACAACTTAATAATTTTGATAGCTATTTGATTCTTAGAAATCAATCTCATGCAATCTCAAAATTGAAAACAGATGCGAAAGATAATATTAGAACACGTAAGTAAAGAAAACAAATTGATTTACGAGCCTATTTTCTACATCATTATTGAAATAAAATATTTTATTTTATAAAATAATATAAGTGGAAATAATATTAATATATTTTATAATTAAAATGTATCACGAGCATGAACCATATATATATTCGTCGAACAGCGCTCATAAGCAAACGTTTCCTACGTTTCCGCATTCATCTTCCCTTGGTCATAATTGTGACATTTTGTTATAATTGATACAATGACGGTGCATGACAATAACAATGAATTAAGTTAACTCACAAGCATAAACGTAATTAAAAGCAATCGCTCGATTACCGCAACTATTAGGCTATGAGCACATATTCGTGATTGAATCTGCTTTACGCGTGGAAAAAAAATAGTTGAGAAAAGTTGTTTTAACCTCTAATTACCACAGTCTCTAATTGAGCACCGACTGGAGTCTCGGGATCGCGATAATGAAATGTTAACTCGTGGCAAACAATAAATGAAATCGCCGAGGGAAATGATCGAGTACATTAATCATGCAATTTATCAACAATCGTTGAACGACTTATATTAGTTCGGCTTTCGTACCAATAAATTCAATTCTATCTCATTTTGAGAGAAATTACGTTGAGAGAATTGTATCTGCGAAAGTTTTTCATTATATTTATTTGCCACTAATATTTGTCTATTTTTTTTTACCAAGAATTTACGTTCAACAGTTATTTTGACCGCGTACACAAATGCACTGCACCTTATATAACATTTTATAACTCGTTTGGTACGCCACAGCTTCTCGAAAACTTATGCGTTATCAAAAAACGTTATTTATATTGTTATAAAATTTTACATTCTTGTGCAAAATTATGAATCTTAATAGAGAAGAGAAAAGTGTCGATTCTCATTGAGAAAAAAGTAGAGAAGAAAAGGAAGAAGAAAAAAAACAAAAAGAGACGTTACGAGAAAAAATAGAATAGTAAAATTCTTATTTTTTGATGTTAATGATCGAAAGCTCCAAAAATTTTGACGTGAAAAATTGCACGAAAAAGATATTTTCTGTAGGCATAAGAGAAGAGAAGAAAGTTTCTCTAACATTTCTCTACAACATAAGATCACAAAGACTTTAAAGGAAGATTAATGATAAATTTGTCGGCGTAGTGATGTCCTTGCGAAAGCAATTACATAATTTTACTATATAAAACAACCGATGAGATAATGATTTTGATCCAATTTGATCTAATTCATAAGTCTATATAATATAGAAACAACATATATATTTTTAACTAGTAATTTTTTAATAATCTTGTACTTAAAATAATTTAATTGTGCATTGCGCGCGAGATTATATAGGCATATGTATATATGATACAAAAGTAATGTGCATTAATTAATTTTAATATTTATATTACATCTCTTATAAACTTTTCGAAAAAGGTATTTGTTATAAACGACGAAAAGACAATAATAGATATAGAATAATGAAGATAATGCATACCTTGGAAGTTTATGATAAGTTTTCTCCCAACTTTTTACATTTAAATAAAACACATACTCTTCAAAGATTCGCACCTTGTACACCTTGTCTGTGAACAAGGTTACTAAAGAATATTTTGAAGAGAATTAAATTTCTTTTGCTGTTCTGACTAAAAAGTATATCTTTAAAATGCACACCGCAAGGCAATCGGTATATTAAACTACGTAAAGACCGGGTCAGAGGAAGTTGAAGGATGGTGAAGATGATACTGAGCCTGTTGGTAAGAGTTCGCCTCGTGATATACTCGGGGAGGTTGAAGCGCACACGTGAATTGTGTTTCAAGCACTTTCACTAGACGATCGGGATAGTCGACTCTCTGTCTCTTTTTCTTTCTTACTATTACTTCTTTTTATTATTACTATTATTGTCCTTTCCGATTGAGATATGCGTCATATGCGATTAATTGAGATTAAGATGATCCAAGCCGCGACAATCGTTAGATCATCTCGTTATCATGTTTTTGTTGCAAAATCCAGCGGCATAATATTTAAGATATTGTAAAGTTTTTATCAATTATTTATCAACAACAACAACTGATAATGGTAAAATTATAAGCCTTCATTAATAATAAACATAAATAATAATTTGTTCGTCTGTTCCTCCTTAAACATATATATACGTAATGCGTATATGATATAATGCACGAATAATACATAACGCATTGTATCATATGTAGGTATAGCGTGTAATACAATAGTTTATTTTATAATATGATCCATATCAGTATAAATAAACAAATTACGCGCATGGATAGTACTGCAGTGTCATATAAAATTTTGATTTATAATTACACAACACAATGCACCAAGTTCAAATATATATGTAGATCAGGAAAGGAAATAGAGAGAGGAAGAGGTACGAGTAAGATCTTTTTTCCATAGATGTAACGATTTCATCTTCTGTCTTACAAAGATGTAGTATATTGTCGTTTTAGATAAAAGAAAAATGCACGTCCGTGTTGCTCTGTATACACTATATGTATGTACATTGCTTATTGGATTTAGCATTAAGTATATATGAAGTCGCTTATTAATGTCATTTTGTTTCATTTTCTTAAATGTTAAAATTGGTAAAACTCCTGTTTAGGGGATGAGGCACCTCTCCAATGATGTTGTCCTTCACATATATTCTTCAAAGGGTTTTAGTTGTCGCTCATTGTTTATTAAAAAGTTATTAACAAAATAAATTTAATGAATAGAATGTAATTTTCTGCATACAAATTTTTTCAAAATTTTATATTTGTTATTAAAGCCCGTGCCAGCCATTTTTTTGGAGCGCCGCGAAAAAACGGTGATTACGATTGCAGCCGTTGTAGTTATCTGTAACAAAAAAGCAAAAGGATTCTTAATCTACTTGAGTGTGGCTATCGTCTAAACTAGAATCATGAAAAAATATTGAAAATTTAAAAAATTATAGCGATTATAATTATTTTCGTTTTTTTTTAACAGACGTTTTTAGTTATAATTTTTTAAATTTTCAATTATCAAAACTAAAAACTAGGGTTTTACAGCAGTTTATGTAGGAACATGCACATGTCTCCATCT
This sequence comes from Temnothorax curvispinosus, assembly GCF_003070985.1. Classification (NCBI taxonomy): domain Eukaryota; kingdom Metazoa; phylum Arthropoda; class Insecta; order Hymenoptera; family Formicidae; genus Temnothorax; species Temnothorax curvispinosus. The sequence continues at coordinate 1,653,119 of NW_020222918.1, read as the reverse complement.
CGTCATAAATAAATACTAGCACAAATCGATCACTGTAAGAGGATTATAATTTCCGACTGTAGGTAAAATAATGTATAATATCGGCTGAAATTAATAATTTGCAATTTGCATGTTAATTTATTTAAAAGAAATTACTCTGAAACGTGGAAATCCTCACTATTGCATGTATATTTAAAATTAAAATTTTTAATATGTTATATGCTGATCATGGAGAATAAATTATGCTTTATATATTATCTAAAATAATACTTTATAATATATTTAAAGATGGAAAATATCAAATCTATAATACTTTATAATATATCTAAAGATGGAAAATATATTCGCACAAATACAAAACTGATTAATTATTCTTAAACTTCACTTATTGTGAAATAGTACTTATACAGTAGATATTTGTTTTCTTTATTCCTTATTGTGTTATTTGCTATAATATGTTTATTAAAAATATCTTGGAGTAAAGAAATAAATATAATAGATGAATCCATGTCGTGCCAATCTTTTTCGTTTTCGTCAGTTTATTTGTGGTGGTCCCGCACACGCTTTTGCAGCTCGTCAACTCCATTCTTTTTGCTTCCTCGAGCAATTTCTCCTTCTTATATCGAGTTTTCTCTATACATTACACCTTCTGCGGTAGTTTTACCTACCGCCGCGCCTATTTTGCCGCGTGTTCAGCAACATTGGCAACATCAGTTTTTCCGTATTTCAAAGAAAAATCCTTCTTTTAGATGACAGTTAGTGTATCACCTTTACTTAAGCTACATTTAACATATTGGTATATACCTAAGGGATAAACATTGAATCAACTTTTGACCATTATCGGGAAAAGTTCGGGACTTAAAGAGTGATTTTTTCACAATACGGTATTGCACAGCCTTAAAGTTTTCCAAAGCCATGTGCGCGATATTTTTCAATATATTCTCGAATCAACTTTTTCATTGGTAAAAATTTTAATTGAGTTCTATTAAATGCTATATTTTTTCTAATAATAACTTTTAACATAAAATTTTATAAAAAATTTTAAACATTTTTTCTAATCTAACAATTTTTTAAAATTAAATTTATTTGAAAGAAGTGATATACCGGATGATGTCTAATAGAAATTTTTATAAATAAGGATTAATAATTTCAAATTTGGCAGAGAACGTGATGTAATTAAAGGAAATGCAAAACGAATGACTCCTTATGTATAATAGAATGATAAAATTGATAACATACCTACCGATAGTACGTGTATATAATCAGCATATAATACGTTTGCATTATAAGAATATAGAATCTATGATTAAACTGATTATTAGGTATATATTCGTGTCCGTGCCCGCGCGCTTATCATTGCTCAGGCATCGTTAAATATTCTCGGGTGCGGTGAATGGCTTTGAATAGCAACGAAGTGACTGGCCGCATAGACGGAACTAATTTTCAGAATAACGTTTCCAGGTAATGCATATATCTGACACTATGCCTATGTCAATCGATTTATTTCGTGCAATTGCAATTAATTAATTCACACATCTATTAGACGTGCGTGCGTGTGTGTATGCGCGCGCGTGGTCATTAGAAATTTACTTAAACTTAAATTAAATTTACATTTATTATAATCAAATAAACAACTCTCCTCCCCCCTTCTCCTCTCTCTCTCTCTCTCTCTCTCTCTCTCTCTCTCTCTCTCTCTCTCTAACAAAATAGATTATTTAACTTACAATTTTGAATAACTAAATTTTTTCCGTATTCTATTTACGAAAATTTAATTATAGGTTGTTTATCAAATTCAATCAGAATTAATTCATATTGGTCGCGTTTCTTATTGCCTGACGTGGCTGACGCCCTATAACTTAATTGCCTATCATTATACAGTTGGTGTTAACCGCCCAAGGTAATGGGCCGTGCATGGCATATTTGGTGCATTAAAAAAATATTACACGTTACCAGATTATTTATTTACGAATGCCTTGGACAACGAATTGGCCTTGCAGACTACAAAGAGTATCCGCATGATAATATCGCGTAACAATACCACGTTTAAGTATAATCGAAGGATTTCAAGTGAAAGTATTTCCTTAACGTGAGAAAGGTTGCGACCCGAGAAAAATCAACCTTTTATCCGGGATCAAATCTAATCTCATTAATGAAACTTAAACAATTTCGACTTAAATGGAGAATAAACAACAGCTATATATGTGCTGCATTGTAATTTGCAATCTTCTTTCTTCCTTCTTATTAGTTTTCTTATTTCTTTTTAGTTTATTAATGACTATTGAAATTACTGTTATTACATTTTACAGATGTGCGTGCGTATTTTTAGAAATTATAAATACAATGGAATAAATTATTGGATCCGCCAGTGCGTAGATATAATAATCGAGATTAAGCGACCCAACTGGCCAATTTCTATTTATTCATTCGTCTCACAACGTTTCGACCCCGATTGGGTCCTTCTCAAGTGAGATTATACATAATTACGCAATAATATCATGTGTCGCAAGACGTTGCGCCCAAACCACATCATGCAAACGCCACGCTAGAACGAACAAATTGTCAATATAAGTATGTCAAATATAAATTATAAAAAAGTGGGAGACATATCGCAAGTACATCGTGAGAACTTACATATTAAGTGCGTCAAAAGAACAAAATAACAAATTTCCGAGAGCCGCCACGCAAATTCCGAAGGAAAATGGACTGTCCATTTTCTCCACTGGCTCGATTCCGTGCCATATTCAAAATTATAAATGATTGTTTAAATATTGACAACAATATCGAATTTGTCGTAATAACAGCTACACACATTGCATGTGTGTTGTATTACATTTACATATTGTTGAGTAGTAAATTATAACTTGCATGTAAGTTGCATGTTAATTGGTGTTTGCTGGTTTAGCTTTCGATAACATCTTGCGATTAAATCTCATGAGACAACGCAGTAAGAATGTCTGCAAGGCTTCTGTTCACTCACTGCAGCTATTTTGGATTGATGACGTCAGAAATGAGAAAATATATCATGAAAATTCTTGCAACGTACATTAAAATAAGGCTGTTTTTCAATAAAATAGCATTTGTAATCTAGAATAGATAGAATAGACTTGTAAAATATGCCGAAAATTTCTCTTTTGTTTGGATAATTTCTAAATAACTCGTATATGTCGAATTGAATTGTATCTAATCAAGGATGAAAACAAGGTGCCAAATTAAAATAAATATTTGCTTTGATTTTTTAAAGTATAACAAAATGGGAGTCTTTGGTATATTTTAACATTATAACAATTATTTTAAATATAAAAACACTACATTGAAAGGAAAAATGGCGCTGTACTTAGATTTATTTATTTATTTAAAATGGCGCTGTACGTTGCAAGAATAATTTAGCTTGTTAACGTCATTTTTCACGCCTTGTAGTTCACAATTTTGCCAAGAGGAACTCTATGTCAACGTGGACTTGGCAATCGAGTCAGTAGAAGCCTTATCTTAAGAGAAGCTTTTTGCCTTCAAATCCTAAAACAGTTTTAAAAAGTTGACGTATTTAATTGTCTATGTAGTATACCAATCTTCTTGGATATAATAAAAATACGAATTAACGAGCGACCGATATGACGGCCGAGTTATGAAAAAACTAAATAATAAATCAAGGATTTACAAATCAAGGATTCAAAGAGAAAGTCTTTTTGCCATGCGTGAGAAAAATTGCGTAATTAAAAAAATATAACTCGTTATCGAGATCAAAGTACGAGCATCGATAATTCAAGTACATTTTCTTTCCTGCACTTATTTTCAAATTAGATAACGAGTACGCAACTCCATTGCGTTCGTGACACATTACAACATGCGAACAAAGGTACGGACGGGATGTATTTGCGGCGTTCTAGAAAGGCAAGCGATAACCGAAGCGTGACGCCCGCTTCAGTTTGTGAACTACATATTGTGTATCATGATTTCAATGTAAATGTCAGCATGTATACAATATTACATAATTTTGTAATAAAAATTATAGTGTATTGACATTTTTTTCCATTGAATAATTCTACTTTAGCACTATATATCTGACTGGCTGTTTTTCATCGAGACACAATTCGATCCTCATATAGACGGTTTTAACTTTCTGCGCGGCGACGACTTCTTCGGCGATGTCACTGGTTTTGTTAATTTTGTGTGTTTGGTTTGGCATTTAATTATAATATCATCATTAACGTACGCGTTCACTGAATTTATAGTTATTTACGAATATACATGAGAAATATTATTGTATTTTGATTTGAAATATATAATATTTATCTGCCGCAAAAAAAGTTCTTTTTTCCACAAATTATATATGTATAAACTTCCGCACAGATAATTAACTCTGCGCGGAATTAACACTCCGTGTTTTTGGAGTACCTACTCACCCGGACACCTCCCTCTGGTTTAAGTCTAAAGGGTTTTTGAAAGCGCGTTTTTGTGATACAAAAAATCTATAAAAATTCATCTATCATTTTTAAGGTTTCAAAAAGTGATTTCTATACTTACATAGGCCGGCCACTGTTGCAATTCGCTTCGCAAGCGCTGAAGCTGAAGCTATTGGGAATCATATAAATGAAAACTCGACTGTGCCCACGGACCCATGGTCCATGGTGTCCGCGCAGTGTTAAAAATGTCATGATATTTACATTCGCTATGTCGCATGAATTGCGAGTATTATATACTATCACAATGTATTTACGTGTAAATATTTATTAATGGAATTGCTAATTAAGGAATTTGCACCTTACGAAGTATATTCTGTATCCTCAAAACATACGCGGGATGGGGGAGGGGGAAGTACTTATCAAGAATATTAAATAAAGAACGAAAGCAGAGAGATTAATCAGATTACTCTTATATTACATATATATATTGGCAATATCACATATTGTTGGCGTATTACTATTATTATTTTTGAAAACGTACGAAGAATTTTGTATCAATCTTTGCTCAGTTAACGGCTTCATTAGTTAATTTTTACTTTTAATCTCGCGAGAGAACAATTGATATATGATTTGATAATCTCGATGTGCGACGTGGCGCGTGTATCTCAAGAGAATACTCGCGCTACACCTGACCTAAACGCGTCGCACGCATCTTTCTGAGATGTGCCAATCTTCTTTTGTTCCTAGCGGCATTCGCCTTCGCCTCGTGTGCAGCAGCGTTGGCTTTGGCAGCTGCGCGATTCGTGTTCGCGAGATCTTGCCGAGCGCTTTGCAATTGATTCGATAGCTCGTCCACTCGTCTCTTGGCCGCTTCTAGCAGTTCCTCTTTCTCTCGCAGCGATCTCTGTGCTCCGCTAGCGACCGCCTGCGCGTTCGCCGCATTTGATTTGGCTGTACGTACTGCATTCGTCAATGTCTTCAGCTGCATTTTCAGAAAATTGTTAGCGCTTCAAGCTGCACCAGATCAACGTTTTATAGAATTGAGCATAATTGTGCATAATAAATTTCTTTACAATAATGAAGGGTTTGACACGATGCTTGTTAACATAACAATTAAACTGATTATTAAGATCGCAATTTAATCACATTCGAGTTAATGGTTCTCAGCTGTGGCAGAAGGTCACATTAAATTGTAAAACCGGGTAGCAATTGACGCGTAGTTCGAAATATAGCGGTAATATTTATAATACACAAACTAATATTAGGCCGACGATCTGCCGATGATGACCGATATAGTCAGTTGTACGTGTATATGTGTATACTAGTTTCCATCAGTTTCACGTAATTGTAAGTGTTAATCAACGATAGGTGAAGAACTAAGAAGAGAATATAAAGAAATTAAGGAAATTAAGGGAGGAAAAAATGAACAACTACACAAGTCCAATGTCAAAGTGTAAAGCCGCAAAAAGTGTTTAAATATAAATAATAGATCCATAAATCAAGGCTTACAATTAAATCGTATGTGATCTAACTAAACAATGTAAAAGTTAGGATAAAGTGCAAAATGTCACCGTTTATCCTGCCGATGTTACATAGATATTATTCGCATTTAACTCGTATTGTGACCTGTATTTTGTATGTCTTGTTTTTTACCTATCGTATACCTGATCTTGTGATTGCCGTGCCGCTTGAACCGCAGCGTTCACGTTAACCTGCGCTTGTTGCAGAGAAGATGTTTCTTCTCGAACTACCGATCGTGCCTCCTTCACTTCCTCTTGCAGTTGTTCGACCATCGCTTCCTTACCCGATAAGGCCACCTCAGCAGCTTTCGCAGCTTGAACCGCCTTCTCCGCCAGTTGAGCCTTCACCTATTACGTGTATATACACACATATAATATATTTATATACACGTAGCGCATTTCTTTAACAAAATACCAATCTTAACACACGTGCACAAATGTAATTAACAAACGCTCGCGCAAATCGCTCGCATACCGCTAATTCCACGACAATTTTACGCGTTTTAAGTTTTATCAGATAATATCCGTACACGCACGTACGCACGCACGCACACAGATGCAGATCTGACAAATATTAAACGAACGGAATTAAACGAAAAAGAAAATTTGAAAAAGTAAGATTAATTCTCTTAGTTTTCTTAATTTTTTAATAAATTGTCTCGTATCTGGGAAATATCACAGGAGCAAAATGCATTGTGAATGAAATATTTTCGAGACGTCACCACTGTCGTTCGACATCTTAGCAAAACATCTTTTTGAATAATGACATATATAATAAAATTAGGTACTTGACGCGCTGCTTGCTGACCAGCGATATTCTGCGCTTCGGACGCGGCCTTTGCTTCCTGCGCTGCTTTCTGCGCGATATTGCTTGTTTTTTCAACAGTTTTCTTCTGTAAAGTATTCGGTAAACTGTCATGACAGTTTGTGCCTTCAGCATGACGCGTGTCTCTTTGATTCTATAATTTTTTCGAAAAACAATACTATCATAATCGACGTGTCTTCTGTATCAGTATTTTAACAATAAATGCTTGTATTAAAATATTAATTGTAATTTTCATTCGAGTTTCGATATTAATTATTCTGCTATCGTTATTATTATTATTATTATCATCATCATCATCATCATCATCATCTATTATTATTATTATCATTATCATTATCATTGAAATAGAAAATAAATAGAAAATAAAAAGAATAAGAGAGAGAGAGAGAGAGAGGGAGAGGGAGGACACAGTTCAACAGTATGTAGTTTACACAGTTCAATGATATGTATCATTTTTAATCAAGAAACAGAAATATCAAGACTCAATTATCAATTGTATATTCCCATAACATCAAATGCAATGATAGAGCATCAATAATATTACGATGTTATTGAAAAGTTGAAATTATTCAAATCTGATTGATGTTATATAGAATTATATAATATTATATAGAAACTTTTAACAAATAAAAAAATGTATTAACTTACCGCACTAATCGAGGCTTTATGAATCCGTCCACAATCGGATATTGCGAACATCACTATGACTGGAAAACGGCATTTTGGTTAGAATAGAAATGTCAATTGTTCAGTGTAAAATGATGTCAATAATTAGTTATATAGCTCGCACTCACTGATGTAAAGGACATGAGAAATATTCATTATAATGAGTAAATGCACGTCGTACTCATCAAAAAATCATTTTAAAATGCGACATAAAGTCGCACCATATGTTTTGATTTGATGACGAAAACGGATAAACGATTAGCGCTTTTTTTTCGATAATTTGATGATATTGTTATGTGAAGTTATATATGTTATATTCTTAGTGTTTTTATATGTATGTATGTACATACATACATACATACTTGATAGAAGTAAACACTCAAAAATAAAATTTAATACAATTTTAAAATGTCTCAAAAATTATATGTATTTTTTCCAAAGTATCATCGCGTACTTGGCCGATATTTTTGAGCGTTTACTTCTATCAAGTATTTTTGAAAGAGAAAATTCGCATAATTTGTACTCTTTTTACACTTTTATGTAATCAACACTTCCTTAATCCCACAAGGAATCGCGCAGATAGAAATCGATATCTAACCACGCAATCTATTTTCTACAAATAAGCTACAATAATGTTTCGCAATTGTAGAAAATCATAAGAAGTCTAAATTTCAATGAATTCTTCAGAAACGCACACATATATACATAAATTCGCGCGCGTGATTTATGATGTTTTTATTGATTGCAAGGAATTGTATGCATAAATATGTATGCGTCTTGGGAGAACGGAAAAATGAAGGTATAAAAATATCTTTTTTTTCAATAATTTTATTTAAATAATGTCAATATACGTCAATCAATTAAATCTCTTTTTTAGATAAAACTTTAAACAAAATAACATTAAAATATCATTCCTATTCACCAATTTGTTATGTGGATCCTAAATAACATATTAATATGATATCAAACTTGTTTTTTTAATTGTATTGAATGTAGTCTTTTACTCTAAGCATACAGTGTAATATTCGTCATGATAATAAACAAAAATTAATTAATTGGAAATTGAAGTTTTTTTCTCTTGGATCAATGAAGGAATGAGAGAGAGAGAGAGAGAGAGAGAGAAATATGAAGAATGTAACATAATAGGCGGAAACAAATATTAACAGGGCGCTATTTTGAACGTCTGCAATCCCTTCCGTGACTATAGATTAGCTGGATTAGCTTCAGACAGGAGCTATAAGAGCTCCGATGAACGAGTAACTGGTATCAGTTCTCAACTCCTTCTTCGAGCAAGGACAGCTCCTATTCTCTAAACGCTTGACTGGCACGACTGTCAAGAGTAAGTATAGAAATTCTCTTCACTATTACTCTCAAGAAATCTCTTTCTGCGTTTGCTCGAAAATAACATAAAACTCGAAATAAATATTATTGCAAAAGTAATTTTTTAAAAATTCATAGTATCACATACAGTCTTTTCTTAATTTTTAAATATAATAAATAATGTATATTTTTTATATGTTTATAATAAAGGTTTATTTTAAATTCCTTTCGTAATCAAGGAGATACTTTCTCAGACTTGCTTGTATAATCAAAATACGTATGCACAGACTGTTTAATACAGACAATTATAATGTATTCCGCGTGTTCGCACATAGCATATTTTAGCTATCTGTATGAAAAATGTTTTCTTTCACCTTCTTCGTGCCATAAGCTACATTCCGTCTCTAATTCAGTTCGAGAAATGTATAGTAAATTTTAGCATATCTCTTTAAATTTTGATAAAAAATATTTTTGTCACGTAATTGACACTTTCTTCTTTCATTTTCCTACATTAACGTTCGTTTTCTTACGTTTCTTACATTTTCTCTAAATTTTCTTCTCTTTTTTATATCTTTAATTAGAATTAATCTTGCAAAATTGCCTTTTATCCGATAAATTACAAAACATGATTTCTTTATATATTTTTGAAATTTTTATGATGTATTTATATATCAATTATTATTAACTAGGCGAGCAAGCAGCTCAATTAACCAAATATATTATTATACGCAGCTAGATAGTTATAAATTGTGGACATGATAAAAAAAGTTGATCTATGTTCATCTTTACTAGCTGCATTGAGAGGAGAAGGAGTGCTCGCGTTATTAGTTTTCAATTTTCTTCGGTAATTATATTGTCTGTAATAATTTACACGTTTTGTTACAAAATTAAATCAAATATTCTTTTTCTTCCTTTCTTTATCCGAAATAATTTTCGAATTGTTAGGACAAGACAGTTTCTAGGTCGATTGTATGCATTATTGACGTCGTTTGTTTTTTCTCGTATTCAACTTTTCATACAAACAACTCATACCAATGTAATTATTGTTGTATTAATCATTAATGTAATAAATAAGACTATCAATAATAAATCTGTTACTAATGATTAATTATTTAATTATATTTAGAAGAGGATTCAATTATAATGCCAAATTTTTTATTTAATTTTTTACGTAATTATTTTATCCTTTCATTATTTTAACAGATAAAATGTTACTCTGTAGATTAAATAAAAGAACTATAAAATAACACACACACACACACACACACACACACACACACACACACACACACA
>NW_020222918.1:1592203-1643105 GCF_003070985.1 Temnothorax curvispinosus | reverse complement strand
ACACACACACACACACACACACACACACACACACACACACACACACACACACATTTGCTAGTAATCTCGCTAGTATTAGAATCACTTATTGTTAATATTCTTCTAAAATTGCTGACATATTTAATACTTTTTAAAAATTTGTTGAATCTTTAATAGAAATAGATATTCTTTTTCTTACACAATACAGAAATGCAAGATCTGCTTTGGTACTTTTCATTAATAAGTTATTCCAATACAATGCAATTAATTCTACTAACTTTATTAGTTGTAATATAATTTTATATCGGTTACGTAAATTGTTATATAATTTGCATATAAATCAGTTTTGAACTTTTGTTAATAATCAAATTTTCAACCATTATTCACTTTGTGTGTGCGCGCGCTTACATGACTGTGTGTGTGTGTTTTGTGAAAGAAAGAAACAACCGCGCGGAGAAACAATTCATCCGCAGGAAAGAATTAACGTCCTTCCACACACGCTTGATTGTGCTATCAAGTGCATCGATTTTTAGCTTATGCAAAGCTGTGTCGTAATTAAAATACCTCCGTAATATGGAGAAGTGTAACTATGGAAAAAAATACTTTACTACAGGGACAAAAGTATAAAAAATGGTAGCATTGACATAGATACACGCACATGCGCCCGCGCGCGCGCGCACGCACACACACACACACACTTTCACATACTTTCTTATAGATATGTGTGTTTGTATGTGTATTATAAATATACCGTTTAAACTCGATATTAAACTTTATTAATTAGCGCAAATTTAAATTCTCGTCATGGTCGCAAACAAACAGCTTCGGTTACGACTAGCTGTGATTACCTGTGGTTATACATATTTTCATTGGTAGATTCAGGTTTTGTATGAGATAAATTCCCCATGACACGAGTGACGTGCACAAGCGCTTTTCAGAGCGAGACGAAACCGGATTTCCGATTTTAAACGATCGCGATGCATAGTTGCGACATTTGGAAAGGCGGTGCATGCGTCACGGGCACGTATGTGTCAAGTCAGTATAATCTCAATTCGAGTCTTGTCGATCGCGAATGCACTTCATATATGTTAATTTAGACTAATCAAACCTGATCAACGTATACCCCTTGTTATAAAAAGGAATTCAATTTTTTTCCTATAAAAATTTTCTTTTCCCATTTCATCTTGTCGACTGATGGCCAATGTCTCTATGAGACTATATTACTAACAATGAGTAAAAGTTTTTTCGCAAAATATTAAAAAAAAAGACTTATTTACAGAGTGAATTATCATATCGGCATAGCGATTACTTTTACGGTTGCGTCAGATTTTTTACGCGTCGCTTTCTCCGATCATTCGATCCATTCAGCAGTTTGCGGCGCGTTCAATTATTATACAACACCGTATCATCGTCGCGCGACAATGGTTCTCTTTTTTTCATACCTGAATCGATTCGAAGCAATCAATCAAGCTTATCGCAAGCAGTCATGCACGTCGTTGACCAGACTCGGAAGAAATTTTCATTCTCAAAGAAACAAGCCTTGTATGGAGAAAAACCAATTACGAAACCAGACTAGTATAGATAATGTCTGAAACGCACCGCCGCGTCGCGCGCCGCATTGCACTTTTGAGATTTCCAGACATTTTCCAGATATATAGTACATACCTTGAGATACGATAATAAATAAAGAAAGAATCTCTCTTAAAGAAATAATCACCTTTTATTAAATAAAAGTATGCGTATGTGCGCGCGCACGTGTTTGTGGTCTATGCAAAATTTGTGCAAAATTTCCTTTGCACGTATATCATTCGTAGTTTTGCGTAAACGCTTGACTGATTTCATATAGTCGGATCCGATCTATTGATACTACTCCTTTTCCTTTTGTACGCCATGTCCTGTAATATTTTACGTAATCGAAACGTGACTTGATTTCGAGTATCATGGTCGAGTATCCTCCCCCCCTCCCTGTAGTTCGTGAGATAAAATAGAGATACTAACAGAGATATAGTTATGTTGGACCTGCGAGAGAAAAAGTATTGTCTGAAAATTGTGCGACACACGTTCCTTGTTGCGCTGGCAAACCTAAAAAAGTGGCCAAAATTCGATTCGGAGAATAGCATAAAAGAGTATTCTATTGTAATATGCAACTCTTGTTACAGCTATTTCCAAAGTTTCATGGACAGTTATGTAATTACCGTCCATGTAGCAACTATTTGAATAGAAAATCGTTAATTTTATTATATATCAAAAAATAAAATATCTATTATTCTTTTTTTATTATTATGAGACATAAACTACTTTAAAAAAATCACACTAGATTTTTAGCAAGAAATTGATAGTGAAATAGCACTTTATCATCTTTGGAATATACTGTAGTTTTGAAGCTATGAAACCCGATAATCTGTGATAATCATACATCCACTGAAAGTAAGACATATTAGAGAGATTAGCGTATTTATAAGTATTTTTAAAAAATCATGCCTATTTTGCCCGTTTTCATAAACTTTACAAAAAAATTAATAAATTAGTACCAAAATGTGAATTTTGATTCAGAAAAAGTGTACTTTTCGAGCATTGCTAGTTTTGATGAAAGTTTTAAGGGAGATAGTTTTTTAGGGCGTTACTTAAATTGTAGTCAACAACTTGGGATGTTTTTTTAATATTCCAATGTCCCAATGTCCCCGGTCTCCCCTATGCAGAAATAAATGATATGTTGCAAATGGAATCCATTTATTTGCGTTATAGAAACTAATTCAAAAGACTCTAATATTTTAAGCATGTTAAACAACAAAATGCAGTGATAAATAAAATTCGATAATTATATGTCGTGTATATTACATTCTTTTTAATAGAAAATTAATTTCAGCTTTGTTTTCTTGGTTTTTACAGATATTCATTAGCCACAACTAAAATTTAACGTTTCAACATGAAGATCTTGTTGATGTTTCTGGCTTACGTGACTTTCGTGCACTGCGGCAAATCTAAAAAGCAGATTCACGATCAGGAAGTGATCGACGGTTATGAATTTGAGTACGCAGGTCATAGCGCACCGTTAGGTTTGATCGAGTCAAATACTCATTATGTTGAAGCTGCGCCTGTCGTAGCAGTCGCTGCGAGTGGTCATCGTTCGAGTCATCTTATCCGACCTGGTTACAGCGTGGGTGGCCCTTTGGCCAGTATAGCGAAAGGTTAGATACGTTTCTTGTGTTTAAACCGGTCAATGATCCTTTGCTTTTTCTCATTGTGATAAAAATATAAGGGGTAGAGAGAGAGAGGGGGGGCGAATAATGGACATATAAAATATAGTTTTTTCTTTTACTTTTGACACAATTTTTGTGTCCTGATTGCAGGAGCCGCTGACCAAGCTCACACACAATTGAATCAACAACCATCGGCCGCTGGACAGGCAGCATACGTAGCCAAAAACACTCTGGCTCAAGCGGCAGCACAATCCGCGGCAACTGCCGCTGCAGCCCTAGCCGGCAAGCAAATTATAGTGATGGGTCTAGAACAGCAGTCGAGGGACGCACATGTAGCGGTCGACGGTGAAAAGCAACAATTGCAACAAGCTCAAAGGGCGGCCTCATCTGCGAAAAACGCAGCGCAACAGGCGATGCACCAAGTGCAGGTCATCACCACGGCGTTGAACGCCGCACAGGCGACTGCCGAACATGCTGCACAAGCGGCAGCCGAGGCTGCAGCCGAGCTGGCGGCGCAAACGACGATGGTGGGCCAGGCTAAGGCACGTGCTGAGGCGATCGCCGAGCAACTCGCGGCAGCACGTTTGGACTTTGAAACGACTCAGGCGGCAGCGCAAAAAGCCGCTAACGCCGCTCAAGCTGCACAGAGCAATGCCGCAGCCGCGGCCGCACACGCGGCTAATACCGCGGCCGCGGCTGCAGCGGCAAATCACCCAGCCTCTTTGCATGATGACGAACCGCTCGGTTTAATAAACGCCCTGCCTGTAGATGCCTACGAATATAAGAGTTATCACCTCTAAGAGAGGAGAGAGAGAGAGAGAGGGAGGAGGGAGAGAGAGAGAGAGACTCGTGACAACCGCGCTCGTGTTTCCTCCCTTTGCAAGTGTACTTGCCTGGCAATACAGCGCGCAACGGCGCTCAAGCCATCTTTTTCCTTTTCTATTCTATGAGACTCAGCGATCGTATGTCACTGTGTTCACGTGCCAGACTGCACAATAAAATATTGTTGCCATTCTCTGAACTCTCTGTGTATGTGTATACTCGTATTACTCATTCTCTTCCCTTCTCGAAGAATATCATTTAATCCTATTCTTCAGTCGTCTGGATTTTCTAATGACTTTCTGACAAATTCAAATTTAACTTTTTCTTAATCAATATTTAATCACGCAGATGTTTGATTTGATTATATAGATCAGTTTATCTAGCATTGACAGTTAATAAAACTTTGGCAAATTCAATTAAAAATACAGTACGTCAATATAAATATATAATTATATAGATATAACAAAATATCATATAATTTGTAATACGTATCATTTTAAGTAACCTTCAATAGAATTTTAATTCAAAATTCTCGTCTTACACAAGTTATAATTACCATTTTTCACGCGTTTTAAAATTTATGCATAAATTAATATTGTATTTAAATATGCGAATACAAATATGCATTGACTCCTTTCACTATTACTTGTTCAAATATATATGAATTTAGTACCAGTAACCGTATATAATATTATGAATTAATTTGCAATTCCATTTCCATTCATAAGCAAAAAAAATTTACGTATGATATTGTCCTAACAAAGAGTTTTACAACAACTCACAAGTTCAAATATATTTGTATCACTTGTACGTATCAAATATTTTCCACAATTTCCAAGATTCCGCTTATAGTACATATATATGTATATAAACAATAAATGTAAAATATAATACAATAATCGTATTGAAAAAAAACTTTTGTGCATTTAATTTGAGTCTAGTATCTGCAGATTCTGACACTTCCTTCTTGCTTATGTTTGTATAATAATACAGCTTTTATAGTGTTCAAAAATTGAAGCAGCAAAGTGACAGCGCGTAATGCATATTGTGCAAACTTATCACCGTGATTATCAAGAGGGACCCCTGAAACTCGGGAATAATTATAAGAATGGCCGCGATCTTCGATGATATCGACTATCGATATAAATTGTTCTGCAATCCCCGACATTATTTAACAAATAAGAATGCATATTTACGACGCAATAACATCACGTATTGCTGCAAAACTACAATTTTTTCTACAATATACATTATCATTTGCATGAACAATTAAATCCGGATGATAACAATATGTTATCCGGATGATAAAATCGCAGTTTTAAATAAAAATCGAATATTAAAAGTATTAAAATACAGAGTCCCTCTAAAGGCCTCCGCACAATGAAAAATTTAAGGAACAAGGAATAGATATTAGCGATTAGGACTAGAATCAAGAATAAAGTTGGATGCACAATGAAAAATTGATCGGCAACGGAAACGGAATAACACACACAATATATTTTTAACCTATCGAAAGCCGTGAATTAATGTTACACCAGCTTTATTCCTAATTTCTTATTTCTAATCGCTAATATTTGTTTCAAATCTACAATAATTAATGTCTAGGTTATTATACTAAAGACTTGTGTGATATTTATTTTAAGAATAATAAATATATAAGAATATAAAAGCATAAAATATACTAAATATAGTGTCAACACAGTTCATAAAGTATTTGCATGAAACAAAATCACTGATTATTTATAAAGTATAATAAAAAAGAAGTTTAAATCCTGAATTTAATTTCCATCCATTCGAAATATTTTATAAGCATGTAAACCCTACATTTATTTAAATACAATATAATGTCAGATGACGATAGTTTGTCACCACCACCTACGTATTCGAATAGAAAAATCAAGTCGCGTACAAATTTAGTAAGAAGAAAAATTTTGGAAGAAGACTTGGCGGATGACGTGTAGTTAGTTTAAATATGGAAGACTCTGTGTCGAAAGAGACAAAAAAATTGGAAAATTTGAATGAAACTAGAAACAGTACGCAAAAGAAATCAACAAGAGACATTATGATTAAAATGACGTCTTTAGTTTAGATATATCGAAGAGTTTGATGAACTTGATAGACAAGACTGATTTACCTGCCACGATAGAAAATATTGATAAATTAATAGAAAATGTAGGGAATCTCAAAATTAAATCAAAGACAAGAAAAAGCATTAAAGATACGAAGCAATTGACAGTCGCTGATTATAATAAAAATATAGATCAGGCCATAGAGTTACTGAATGACATGGCAATAAAAGAAAAGACAAATGAAAATAGCGATTCTTCTACGCTGATAAAAAAACCTGAAAAAGTTAATAAATCAGAAAACCAGATTTCTCAGAAATACATAACGAAAATTCTTTAAGACCAGAACATTGAAAGAAAGTATAGAAAACGCGGACACACAGTGAATGAACCTAAAAATTTACGAAGTAAATGTCCCAAAATACTTGTAAATGATGAAGAACTCGGTTAAAAACGACTGACAAGAATGACAAGATCCAGTGTCAGAAAGTGCCAAAAAGAAAAACCATCGTAAAAACGTTGTATTAATGTAGAAACCATCTATAGTAGTAATTTGTTGT
This sequence comes from Temnothorax curvispinosus, assembly GCF_003070985.1. Lineage (NCBI taxonomy): Eukaryota > Metazoa > Arthropoda > Insecta > Hymenoptera > Formicidae > Temnothorax > Temnothorax curvispinosus. The sequence goes on along the minus strand of NW_020222918.1, from coordinate 1,636,478 downwards.
ATAGAATTTTGTAAGATGCAGATAGTTTTGACAAAAAACTACTGCGTATATTCCATAGCATAACAAAATAATTATTTTTACATAAAAGTCCATTTTATAAATAATCGAAGATGCATCTTATTGTATTATATTATATTGTATTTAAAAAATGTAGGGTTTACATGCTTATATTGCTTATAAATTATTTCGAATGGATGGAAATTAAATTCAGGGTTTGAACTTCTTTTTTATTATACTTTATAAATAATAATCATTAATTTTTGTCTTCATCATCATTCCAAATCATATTAACTTTAGTTATCTTCAAAGCTACTGGGTTCTTTCTACGTCGAATTGAAGCAGGTTTCTTGGCACGTTGATTCCGAACGGATGGCGTGACACAAATGCTTGGATCAAACGGGATTTTTACGTGGTCACTTGTATCAATGTCATGTGGCTGCGGAACCATAAACTCTGCAACAGAGATTATCACATAAATATAAAGATCTTATCTGAAATTTGTCCTGAAAAAAGGCCATATGTTAAAAAGTACATACTTGAACTAAAGTCTGAAGACTCTAATACCAGTTCGAATTCATTGTCAAATGCTAATTCCTTAGCCGTTTTATAGACGGGATGTCTCTCTAATGTATACTTGCAGCATATATTGATCGCTAAATTGGTAATATCAAACGCATCCTTTTGTCTCGATGCTATCTTTGTTTTCAGAAAGTAACAAAAATCGATCAATAACTGTATATAATCGATAATGTAGAAACGTATTTGCCAAGAAAATCGCTTCACACCGATTTCGTCACAAGGCCAGTTTTCAGGCAGAACTGATTTTTCTTCTTCGAATAGTTTCCGCCTTATTTCAAAAGCGCCGTGGAAGTGGTCGAGCGCTGCCGCGGTGTGATTTTGCAAGGCATATAGCTGCGCTCTGATGTAAGTGGTGGCAAATACCATGTACTGATACGAAACGTTGCCGCACTTGTAGCAGTCGCAATCTGTGTGCAATGTGAATTTCGGCAAGTCAAACACTTTCTTCCCGAGCTCTGGGGAAGCGCCATACTGCGACATATCTCTGACAGGATCTCCGATCTTCGTGGGAGTCACTGCGAGATAAGTGAATGGTGCTTCAACGGACTTGGACTCCATCGACAACTGAAACGTCTCGATGTTCAACATGTGCTCGAGGCCCTGCAGCTTTACCTCGCAATCGTCCAGTTGTAAACGTGACAGATCAATATAACAAAGCGATTTCAATAGTTCGGCAGTACGTAGCATCGCATTTAAGCTCTGTGCTGACTTTAAGAGTCGCACTAAATCCGGGCTAATACCACGAAAAGATAATAGACTGTTTATTCTTAAGGATAAATTAACTCCAGTAGTAAAAAGTACATCGTAACTGAAAAGATATGTAACTTGATTTGTCCCTGAAACAGATCGCTTGTAAATAGTCGAATAATTTTACACATATATAAATTGATATTGAATTGTAGCTTTATATTAGGATTAAATAGAATAGAAAAGTGGCTTCATAAACTATAATTACATTTTTTCGTCAACAGATCTTGATTTAAGCTCCTCGCTGTAAGCCGATTTTCCTCAATGTACAAGTTATAATCCTCATGTTCCACAATATAAAAATGGCTGTTGCGTATAATAACATCTAAACTTAACAGATACACGGATTTATTAGCAAGAAATGAAATTCCTGGAAGATTTCTAGCTTCAGTAAGTAATTGCTTAGCGTCATCAAACTAAAAAAAAAATAAAAATAAAAAATAAAGATAACAGAAAATTTTATATATGTATTGTATATTAGATAAAATATTTTCGTGTTTTAAACTATTTTCTTACCTTTCCACATTCAAAATAAAGATCCGCTAAACTTATCCAAAAGATAGCAATGGCACCAATTACATCTTCGTCCTCAGAATCTCTGTATTTTCTAACATATTCTTTAGCAGTAGTAATCCAATCATAATTGATTTGTCTCAATGATATGCAACGACCTGTAACTGTAAAAGGATTTATATTAACTTATCCATAAAACATACTTTTTTCTTAATCATTATAATAAATAATTTAACATACTATAAATAATTGTATGATCGTCTATTTCTGATGCTAACTTATATGCCAATGTCCATACTTCAGCTTCGCAATCTTCATACCGATATAACCGGGCATATTCACCAGCTGTTATTAGCATGCGAAGTATAAGTTTAGGTTCCCAATCCTTGACAATTTTTTTCTATTGACAATAAAATATTTTTATACAATTACTGAACTGCAGAGCTTCTAATAATAGCTTAATGCAATAAATAGTCTCCATAACTTACAAAATGGTATTTAAACAGTTGCTTCCAATTCTTCAAACTCTTTTGTAGACACAACATAAGGTTGGTATCCTTTTTAACGTTTATCATAGTATAACCAGGAATTACATTCGGAGATTTGGTTTCGGCTAGTTCTCGTAGCTTGGGGGCGCATAGAGCAAATTTTGTATTTTCCATTTCCAAGTGAGTTTCCTTATTCATTATATGCAACTCCTCCACAAACATAAAAAGGCTTAAATTAGCTTTCAAGCACAGAACAGCCACAGAATTCGACTTATTTTGCTTCAAATCGTGTATAGCTTGCTCATGATATTTTAGAATAGAGCTGTCATAGTTCAAACCTAAAAAATAATATCCTAATAACTGCACCGTGTGTGCATACTGATTACTTGGCTGTAGCTTCCTAAGTTTTTCCAGAACTGCAGCCACGCCATTTGTAAATGTGATCTGTTCTTCCAACAAAATTGTTGCCTCCCTCAAACACAAGGCAGTCAAGTCATATTTGGAAATATCGATTGAAAATCCCAGTTCATTCTTTATCTCGTCTTTATCATTTGTCAAGCACTTCAGCATAGTTAAGTTTGCAACATCTTCGGGAGCATTTTTCTTAATATTTATCCATGTCTGAAAAGCTTTTGTGTTCGACTGATTAAAAGTTAACAGGCCATTCAATGCACACACAGTCACAGCTTTCCTATACATATTGTTTCTATAATGCACAACGCTTAATCTGCGCAATGCAAAAGAAAGAACATTTTCAAGATTTTTGGAATTTTCAAGATCCATAGAGCTTGATTCGATTCCTTCGATTTGAATGATACAAGTACATAAAAAGGAAAAAGAATTCACGCTTTCCTCGTATACGTGTTCGGACAGTACGCCTATATTATAAATTAAATTACGACAAATATTCCACGATTGTGTCCAGCGCTTACATTCGCTTTCCTTCATTTCACGAATAATCAATTCAACGTTTTGCTCCAAGATTTTTCGAGTAACAGCGCACACTTCTGCTGGCAAAGTTTTAACAGGAAATTTACACACTAAACTGGCGCATTTACATTTCATCGCTATAGCATTGTATAAATCCCTCTTAACTGTACACTGTTTGTCCAGGCACCACTTGCATTTGATCGACACTTGCTTGTTGTAAAACTCATCTGCATGCATATGTATGAATAAATTCATTAGTTTTGGGAAGATGCCAGTGTCAAGCAAACGATCGAGCATGTGCTTGTTAGTTTCCACACACTTTTCCCAGTAAGTGAACGTGGGCTCAACTATCTCCATAATACTGATTGCATTCCATTTAAGACCTCCCTCATATCCGTACTTCTGCGCGATGTTTAAGTTATGATAAATAATATTTTCTATATTTTTGGCACTATCGACAAGATTTTCCATTGGCACTAAAAGACTCGTACACAAGCTTCGAAATTGTCGAAAGCACTGGCAGCATTCCTCGTCTTTCGCCAGGAGAGTCTCGAAATAACTACATAATTCATCTAACGTTTTTATCGTAGATTTAATACCAGTTGCATTAACTGTCCTACATATCACACGACATATGATGCAAAGTATACGACAATATATTATGTATTTCTCATCTTTGTCTAAATATAACTGCACTCCTGACAAGTACTCCAATGTAAATTTACAAAAATCATCAAAATATTCCTTGCCTTTATCAGTAGCTGATATTCTATCTAAATGTTTGCCCATCTCCACAATCAAATGGCTCGTATAATCTTTATATGCTATCTGCGTCATTTTCATTTCGTGCTTTATGACACTTTTCAGTTTATTATAACTCTCTAAGTTCAAAGATTTATTCGTAAGAGTGAGATATATGTCGTTAACTAAGACACGCCATAAGGACAACACTTTTATCAGAAGATTCCTGGTGTCGTCTTGAGGATTGTACAAATTGCCAGGTTGCAAATAACCACATATCTCCGCCGCGTCCTCGTACAGATTAAAAGTAATTAAGCAGTGAACAATTTTGAACAGAGCTTTGACGAAGTTGTTGTCATCAGGTACCTCGATCAACAATGAGCAAAGCAATTTGGCTAATTTGGCGATATCTCTCCCGGTCTCGCAGTTCTGCTTATTACATTTGTCCGCCACACGACATAAGCGTAATAGCAATCTAAATATACCGTCGTTCAGCTTGCTGTCCGGTCGGACGCGGATAGTCATCTGGAAGATCAACAATGAGATTTGCGCTCGCAAATAAGGATATTATTTCTAACGGAAAAGAGGTACCTGAACATCCTCCAACACCTCCCGCAGTTTCTCCGACTGTATCAGTTCCGTCCACGTAACAATTTTTGCCTGCGTCCCGTTCATCTCTCGGAGCGTAAAATTCTCGGTTTCACTAAAATCCCACGTACTATACCCGCGTTATTATCGTGCAAACGTTGTCCGTTTCGTCAGGAGTGATTTGAAACTTGTGACCTGCGTAACGTAAACACGGTACTCCTTTCGCGGGTCTTCTGGGAGTTCTTCCACCTTCTACTGGCGTTGTCAGTTTAAAGGCCGATGCTTATTGAACGCGTCACGAGCGTCATGAAAACGTCACTTGAGAAGAGGAAGAAAGAGAGGGGCGTGCAAATAACATTACTGACCATCACCATCACCCTCGTACTTCGTGGTACTTCGTGCCATGGTAGAAATACAAGGGTATGCTCATACCGTGTCAGACCACTGCGCATTCCCACCACTTTTATACAAACTTACGTCATATTCGTGTAGCATCGGAATGAATCGGATGTACTCGGTGATTCGCAATGGCTGCGTTCGCTCGGTTCGCTGTTTATGTCGAGTAATTCGTTTGTGATTATTACAGTGTACGCAATGACGTGTAATGTATGTGTGTGTGTTTTCATAAAGGTTACCTTTCGAACTTATCATGGCAAGAAACTGCGTATGTTATCAGACTATGTAATGACTGATTCGATGTGTTTAACTCGAAATGTATGTACGGTAAATATACAAGAAAAAATGCGTATGGTATAAATATTGAAGAACAGAATATAATTTTGAATAACATGACGACTTTTATCAAAGAAACTAGGATAGGAAAGCATATAACTTTGCTGCCCTTTCAAAAAGGTATTATACTCAGTAACACCTCTTTACAACAACCGCTACCGTACTTACAAGAGCAATATGGTACTTCTGATTTTCCTATTACGTATTTGATAACTTACCGTCTTAATCAAGATCTGTTAGAAAATTTTTTTTCGTTTATACGTTCAATGGGGTGTGCGTACGATCATCCAACACCATTAGATTTCAAGTACCGATTAAAGCGTTATATATTAGGCAAACATTCTAGTAATGTGTTGTCAGATAAATGTAATGTTCAAGAAAGCAAATCGAACGAATCGATCTTTGTATTTCCTCTTAGCTGTGATGTCGAAGAGTCCGTGTTAACGGATATGCTTGCGTCCTATGTTGACGAAAAAGTTACTACTATAACTAGTTATGAAGAAGAAGAGATATGTTTTGATGAAGCATATGAACCTTCTGCGTTGGATTCGTGCGCAATTATTCCAAGTTATGAGGAAGAACAGTTGTTACAGAAATTAGAAGATTTTAATATTAGCGAGGCTATCGAAGAAGAGGGTTTAAAATATATAGCCGGATACGTAGCATTTAGATTTAAAAGCACAGATAAAACATTAGGTATTGAAACGCGCCAATTGGAAACAACGGGTGACCAAGATTGGCTGCAAGTTATTTCGCGAGGAAAATGTATGTATCCGAGTGACAAATTATTACAATGTGCTCGTATAATGAATATTGAGTTTGCTAAATATCACGGATCCAGTTTGAATAAAGAAAATCTTATATTTCAAAACTTAGCAAAAATAATAGAACCACAATTGAAAATTAAAATACCGAGAGAGGCATTACTATGCCTCATTAGGACTAGGACATATATTAGGCTGCGCGAAATGAACCGAGCGATTGCAATCGCAAATCACAGGCAAAAAAGAAGAAAGATGTCAAAATTTACTAATAAAAAACCTGTATATTAAATATTTGCATTTATTGTTATTTGATCTTTTATCTGCATCTTTCCTCTGCATATATAGTTCTTTATGTCGTACGCCACAATATATTTTTGTTTTGCGTCTCAGCTGACAATTCTTTTCCAATCGTTTTCCGACCAGTTTTGATTAAAACTAATAATTCGCAGAATTTTAATAATAAATGACTGGAAATTAAAATCTCGTTTTATGTGAAATTTTTCCGTACGTCGCAATGATTTTTATTCAATGCACACAATTCTTTTTTTCTTAATAATAATAATATTTTCTGTAATATCATATATTTAGACAAATCCACATAAAATAATTATAAAATTCGTCAAATAACAATAACGTTTCTAACATCTACAACGAGAGACAAATTCGGGAAACGATGAGCGTTTATCCGTATGTCACGTGCGTTTTTTATATTTATATATTTTTGTTCATATATATTTATTTATTTATAAAACAGAATTTTCTCTCACATAAATGATCAACATTATTTTGTATTCACATATTGTCCGCTCAAAATGCTTTTATAAATGACTATTATAGATTCGCTGCTTAAATGTGCCGCTCAGTGTGACGTAAGGTTGGAAAAGTCGCTGATTGGCTGGGTTCGGAAATATGCGCAAGAGCATACCCTTGTATTTCTACCATGCTTCGTGCCAGTTCGTGCCGACGCCGCGCATGTTCGAGCCGTTCGAGCTAACCTCAAACTCAGTCTGCGTGTCAACACTGTCAACTTGAAACGCGCGAAACGGGAGAGTATGTCGAGAGTAACCGAATCCCTGAAGAGGCTGAACGTCAAGAACGACGCAGGAACGCGCGGACAGGACGACGAAATGGTCGGCAAGAAGGTCGAGCTGACGCTGTCGCTAGAAGAGACGGTGTCGCACGATCAGAACTACATCCTCTCCGTCTGTGGAACTCAAAGGCAAGTTCAATGTTTCCTTATGGAACATTTCCTTTCAGATCTGCGCAAAAATGTGACACACATCACACATGTGCTTCAATTATGTTTCTGCTATTGCGCGAGAAATTAATCTATAACTTTTAATATATAGAACACTGTTGTGTTTGTGTATTCTATTTTTTTTTATTACAATAAAATATAATTTTCTAAATGTATTTTTTTGTTATCTAAATGTGTATGCCCAATAATATCATTTTCAGTAATTTTTACTGTTTACCAATATTTTTGTTTAAATATTTTGGCAGTTTGGAATATCTACTTATTATTATATCTTATTATTATAACTTTGTACTTGACACGAAGTGATATGATATTTTCCAACCACATGTATTAATTTTATTTTTATATAAATCGTTTGTTATATATAGTGAGCCAGAATTTACAATTGGAGCAGGACTGTCGGACCATTCGTGCGTGATATATTCTGTTGGCGAGTCCACGAGCCGAACGATTACCCTGGACCATAATCAAGCACCCATCGTGGGAGTTAAGTTCAGTCCCACTTCTAAAAATATATTATATATCGCGACTAACGATGGGCTAATTACAGCACGTGATTTGCGTGCTAAAGGAAAGGTCGTGGCAGAATTCAAAGGTAACTGTCAGTCCCAACGGTCCCAACGACCGTAAACATAATTTACTCATCGATGAAAATTCTAGTCACGTTTCAACATTTACAGATGGTACGGAAGATGGCAAAACAAAGCCTTTGGCTAGCTTTGACCTCAGCTGCGATGAAAGGCTCGTAGCCGGTGGGACGGAGCACACCGGTGGAGATGCGTTTATTCTATTTTGGGACCTAAGGCAAAGTGGTTCAAAAATAGGAAATAAAAACAATCTCCTTGGTGGATATTGGGAATCGCATATGGATGACGTCACTTGTCTGACCTTTCATCCCACCAAGCGGAATGTTTTGGCATCGGGTAGCACTGACGGTCTGATGAATATATTCGACCTGACGCAATCCTCGGAAGATTTGGCCTTGACATCCTCGTTAAATACCGAGTCGTCAGTGGTGAGAAAATCACCTATGTTGTTTTGTATAACGTGACAATATGAACTATCTTGGTAATCAAACAGCTTTTCTTTTTAGGACAGGCTAGGTTGGTTAACCGATGATTCTCTATGGTGTACGACACATACGCATTTGCAATTATGGGAATGCGAAGGTGCTTGTGCGTATGAAACATTCGCGCGCAGTCATTTAGCAGTATCGCGGGTATGCATGGTTTTTATAATCATATCACTGTTTATCGTTTATCACTTTTCTCAAAGAATAATCTTGAAGAATTCTATTTATTGCAGAAGGATGATCCTGATAATTGTTACTTAGTGAAATTCCACACGACAAATGTGTTTGGACAACCATTCCTGCTGGCGGGTTCTAGTACAGTTACAAGGTATTAGTTTTAAATATATAATAAATGTACTTATACTCTGTTCAAAACAATTAGAATTTTTTTAGATTATTGGAATTTAGTTGATCGTATAGTATTGCTGCAAGGAGTAATTTCTTATTTATTTTAAATAATGTATTAACATAGAATATAAAATGTTTTAATACAATATATAACGTTCGTATTTTTTTTTTTTCAGGGAAAATTTAAGATGTTTGAGTATTAGGGAGAATTGTTTGGAAACGTGTTACGAAATTATAGGGAACAAACAAATAGTACGGGACAGCTGGATCCATGAAAAGGTAAATTAGTAGATTAAGGAATTATTTCAACTTGGAGAATTATTGATAACAACCTCGTATTCTCGATTTTGCAGAGTGGTAGCTTGGTGACAGTCGGCGAGAAAGGCATTATCAACGTGTGGCGACAAGCGGAATCGCCGACACAGCGAGATTCGGATCATAAGTTGTTAACTAAAATTGGAAACGGCCGTGACCGGCATCACAGGATTAAACCCTATTAAAATAAGTATTTAAGGCAAATAATGTAAATTCGAAACGTCATGATTGTATATTTCCCTCACATTCTTCTTTATTACAATAACAGTTTGTACATTTATAATAAATAGGTATTATTTGTTTATGCGATTAATTATTTAACGGCGAGTCATATATTGATAAAAAAAAATGCAGCCACGGGTTCCGTGGTATAAATGCTAAGGAATGTAAATCACATGTAACTGCGGATACATGGAATTAATAGACGTGGAAGAAAAGAACAAGACAGACCATAGGAGTTGCGCGTGACTCGCAAGGAAACGGATTTCCTTCTGTCACAGCGAGATTAAGATTAATAAAACAGGACGATTGGCAATCGTCAGAGGACTCGTGTCGGGTAATCAGTACTCGTGACAAAGAACAATCAACCAAATAACTCGATAATAACAATTGGATAGTAGTTTACAGTCTCTGCGTTTGAAAATCGTCAAAATTAAAAGGAGACTCCTATTGCCGATCCGTGAGCGTATCAATAGCCAAACACACGCCCGCTTATTACACATTATGTAATATTATTACATTAACGATTCAAAAGACGATCGCAGTAGCGAGTATCACAATGATAACAGTAGATATAGTTTTAGAGCGAAACGGTAGTATAGGTACAGACTAAACGTACAAAAATACTTCCCATGAGCATCGGGGACGTAAAGATTCGCTAAAACGTGGAAAACCGCGTTACTGTAACTTTATTTATAGATATATATATAATCTTTATAGATATATATCCTTTCTCAAACTTTGGGTCGCCACGTGACGTTATACTAGAATAGAAAAAAACAAAAGATACGAAACGCCACGAGACGCGCGTAGGCCGTCACGCTATTCCTCAGCTGTTGCCGATTTGATTCTTCGCGTGTTATCCCGCGGGATTGTGTACGACTTCATTTATTTATTACAGGTATATCAGTCGACGGAGACGGGAAATTGCGGCATCTCATCGATCGCCCACCGTGACAGTCAATTTGCTCCATTGCAGCATATTTTCCGAGACAGAGACTACGTTTACACAGCGGCTTATAATCCGGTTTGATAACTACCGTATACTAATCGATCCAAAATTTTTCTTCTTTTCATTATAACGACCATTTAATTATAAACCTATTTTGATACTCTACACATTTAAATCAATCTTTGATATGTATATATCAAAGATTAATTCAAAGTTAGTGTGTATATGTATATGTGCATATATGTATATATATATACGCACTAAAAGTTATGGTTTAAGTATCAAAAAAGGTTCATATCTAAATAATCATTATATGATCAAAGAAAGAAAAATTTGGAATTGGATAATATACGGCAGTTATTATTAAACCGGATTAGTCATCGTGATTGTTTTCTCGAGTCGTACGGAAGTTACGTTTCGTCTAAAACCAATTTCTTTTTACGAATCTCCTTTGCCCGGCTAGTTACGCAGTAAATATATCGTCTGTATGCATATATGTACGCGATGAAGTCGAACACTCATCCACGGCAGACGCTACAACCAGCTACAATCGCAAAATATCACCTCGCGAGCTTGTCACATGCTCGGCATCGCAGTAAATAGTAAATATAGTAGTAGTAGACTTGTAATAAAGTCGCCTTATATCCTTTTTTCCCCCTTTTTTTTTCTTTTCCCTCGCGTAATTCGACATACCTTACGGAATACTTTTTTAAGATCTATTGTCACCGTGATTGATTGAGACGAACTTGCAGCATTATTACTTAAGTTTCCTTAACGAGGCTAATTCATTAGACGTTTCTTATCCACCGCGCCTCAACGGCCCCTTCGCCCGCCTTTCAATCCGATCATATTGCACGCTAGTTTTATCTGTTAAGGAATGTTCATTTATATACGCACAGTATTATAACTATAATCGTTTACGAACCGAGTTCAGAAGTTCATAATTCAGAGACATTATTGACAATCATCACAACAATACGATATATATCATGTGTGTGTGTGTGTGTGTATATATATATATATATATATATATATATATATATATATATATATATATATATATAAAACACGGTTGTCGCAATTGTCCTTTCCGTTTTTGAATCTGAAAGCGCGTTTGATGCCGCGTCGCAACGACGAACTTCGTTAAGGTATGCTAAATACGTATTGCGTTTTTTTGCGATCTAACAGTACAGTGGGTCGGTGATCCAACGTGCAGTATGACCGTACTATGATTCAGAGATTCCTCATCTTTCATTCGGCACTCGAGAACGTCCTCATTCGTTGATAAGTGTGACGTACAAATAAAATACATTAGAAACGGTGCACGGGATGCAAGATCCGCGAGAACCGACGCGAACTATTCTCGCAATGAGCGAAACGGGAGTTCGTTACGATTCTCGTGTAACGGACTCCCTCTCGTTTCCGTGCGTATCATTTCGCGTGGGCTTGCGCGAGCTTTCATCATCGATCTTACACAATGCAATAAATAAAGTTAGCTGTGGACAATAATACGAGGAGAAAGAACGCTCGACAAAGAACGACAATAATGGCAGTGAATAATCCCGAAACGAAATGTCAAGTATGAAATCCCTCCGCTACAATTCGTGGGAAAGAGCCACACACCCGCCGTATCGCGCGCGACACACCCACGTAAAAACAGAATCGTGCATGTAAAGTAAATGTTTTGAAAACTGAAGTGTCATCGATTTTGACCAGCGGCTTGGCACACGTACTGACAATAATGACAATAATGCATAATTGTTAATGATAAATCCTATCTGTCGCTTTAGCACGTATTAAAATACTTCAATAGTAATAAGAATAGCTACCGTAGATTCGCCCTATCATTCGTAACAGAGATTCGCTCGTGCATTCACAGAGATACAACTAGACGTGCGAGCGTGCGAGAAAAGTCGCATCGCACGTACATATGCACATACACGATTGGCCCTTTCATTCGTGCCCAATTATACACACGTATGCTTATGAAAAAGTATATATATGTACACACATTCCTGTATATATGTATGTAACCGTAATATATATATATATATGTATTTATCTACCTTGCACTTCAGCAAGCAGCAACAGGTTTAAAAGATTTATCTAAAATCTTGTGTTTCTAAAACTGTCAGTCGGCTTGATAACGTAACGAGCAAGAATTCAACAAGATTGGCTGATCTGGTTTGCTAAGCCGGCCGTTAATACTCTTCTCTCTCTCTCTCTCTTTACTCCGCGAGCATCTCGGATCACTTTTAATAAAAATTGTTTTACTCTTAACGTATCCCTCTCGTCAAGGTAATAATTTGGAGAGATTTGGCATAAAAATGATTATTGCCGTCAGTTGTAGCAGTTGGAACGTAACAAAGTATTATATCTTTTCTTTCTCCCAGCTACACCGAGATTAACTACTCGCATTTATTGACGATTGTGTGGGCAAGATCGAATATTGTATTACGTTACGACCTCGTCGTTAAAATAAATAGTCGTGCATCCTATCGTAAAACGATCAAACCCGTAGTGAGGAAAGGGTGAGCGATAGAAGAAAACGCGAAATGGTAAAAGATGAGACATTACGAAAGAGTGTATCTGCGAAGCGGCGAATAGATTGCATCATCGCGAAATATTTATGTCGAACATCAAAAGGATTTAACGCGGCTGCGGGACTGTCTGCTCCTCGACTGATTTCGCGGTGACGGTGCCGGCGTTAAAGTTGGCGTAGTCGTACCGGTGGTGGCGGCGGCGCTGGCGCGCGACGAACGCGACGAATGCTTGCGACCGAATCGAAAGAATCGTCAGAAGAAGATCACCTCCTCCTCCAACGGTTGTTGTTGTTGCTGCTGCTGCTGCTGCTGCTGTTGCTGCGGCGGTGGAGGTTGCGGTTGCGGCTCCGCGTTTCGCTGCTGCTGATGCTGTTGTTGCTGCGCTTGCTGATGCGCATACGAGGTGTCGGGCGGTGAGCGAGTGATGCGAAGCGAACGATTCGACGAATGCGTGTTATTCCCGCAGATTCCGTGATGGTGACTGTTCCCGAGCTCTGGCGACGAGTATACGGATCCAGTGACGATCGCTGGGCTGCTGCCCGCCCTGGAATGCCGATCCGGACTATTGTTGCTCGCGGTGCTACCGCTTCTGTCGTACGATAAAACACAGATTATTGCTTGTCGACTAAAAGATAAACGTTTGTGATGTAGAATGAGCTGGCTCTACCTTGTGTTATTGTTACTTCCGCTGGCGAGCTTCAGCGGCAGCTGTTGTTTGATCGGCAAGTTACTCTGCACTTTCTGCTGATTTGTTGCACTGATCAGATTCAGAGGAATGCGTTTCGCGTCGGGTTGTGCCTTGCTGCGCGCGCTTTGCTGCATCGTTTCGGCGTTCTGCGTCAAGTGAGATAGGTGAATCATCGTCGAGCCGGTCGTGGAACTTCCGACCAGCGTTACGCCCTGTCGCTCCAATGCCTCGAGTCGTCGATACAACTGATCCCGTTGTTGCGTTACGTCCCGCTGCTCCGCGGCCAATTGCTCCCTCTGCCGCGCCAACTCGGCTCGTTCCTCTTCCAGCTGGGTCTTCTCCTGCTGAGATGCGGCGCGAAACGCCGCTTTTTCTCGACAAAGCTGATCCTGCAAGTTCCGCAGCTCTTCCAACTGACGATTCGGATTCGGTCGGCTATTGGACGACTTGCCCATACTGCCCTCCTTACATGCGACCAGTTGCGCTTGTAGACTGTCGATCGTTGTCATCTGATTACTTATTATACAGAGTAACGTATAAACGTGATGAGACAAACGTATCGCCGCCCACTGCTGATCCTTGCTTGTCTCCAATTCTTGGCCGTCCTTCTCGTCGGCAGTTTCTTTAGGTAATTCACCGGGTTTCGTAACAGGGATCACAGTGTGCAACGTGTTCGAATCACGCAGCGGGTATCTCTCCTAAAAGCGCAGTAGATTATTTTTATACGGTTATTTTACACTTGCTTTTGTTTATACATACTTTATTGTGATCGAAACCAGCAAACGTTTCGGCCCTTCGAGGAACGCAAAGAGCAGGCGGAATGTAAGCTTCGCTGTGGCGTTCGCCGGCGGAGCTTAAGCTTCGCGATAGAGTACCGCCACCCGCGCTGAATGACAGTGTGCTAGCAAGACGTGTCGCTTCTTGCACGGCCACAACCACCTGCGTAAAACACAAAATTTATATGATTAATCCGACGATTTATAAATTAAGAATTCAATAGTTAATATAATGTATAGTGGGATAGAATATTAACCTCTTGCCACAATTGAGTGGTATCAGTTCCTTCATTGTGCACCAATCGGGTGTAATCGGCACCTTCCTTCTCGTGCTTTTCAATTCTCTCATTATCGCTCTCGTTCGCGCAGACATTCGCCGCTTGTAAAAGCCGCATTTGCAAGTTGATCTTCTCCTCAAACAGCGACGCCTGCTCTGCATCTTTCTTTCGCAATTCGCCTGATGTAACACAATTTTTCATTTGAATACATTAGAAAGCGCGAAATAATATCAGAAGTTGAAAAAAAAGCTAAAGAAACATACCGACAATTCTAAGTATATGCGACTCCTTAACCTTGGCAATACGCTGCTTCTCTTCGATGGAGATCAGCGAAATCGAGGAGGAGCGAGTGTCTCGCAACTCTTTACTATTTTCAGTCAGCGTGTCGGCCTCGTTTTCAGGATCTTGCGGGCAAGTCTCGACCGCTGATCGAATAGCCCGTATCCATAATTGTTTATCCTTTGGCTTCTGAATTTTTAGCTCGAACATTTCCGGTTCGGCTGGATTACTGCTTATCAGGTAAATGCTAGATTCTTGACGGGCCTTTTCGCGAACCAGTAGCTTCTGCAGCGATACTATACCCGCTTTATTGTCAGGCACGAAGAACGCGTATTTCTGATCTCTCTCAGCCAAGAAAAACAATATATCTGAGAGAACGACCACTACAATGGCAGTCATTTTGCCACGACCTTGCATTAAGTATGCAGTGCCCTCGAATTTCAGGATTCTGTTAATTATATCCGACTTCTTGAATTTGGCACCACGATACGTCGCGAATGACTTCGCGTCGATCCTGTAAAAACATTGTTATTTAAGTTCCGAAAAAAATAACGACGCAAAGAAACGTAATAAAAAAAAAGAAAAAAGGGGAAAAAAATCGAAACTTACTTATTGTATATTTCTAATTTTCTATCTTCTCGTTCTTTGTCGGCTACACAGGCATCTACATCAGCTAAAATCTCTTTAACAAGGACCAGTGCTTTACGTAAGTCTTCACCTTCATCTTGTGTAACGCCGGTTTTGATGAGCGGCTCGATCAGCAACGGATACTTCGTCAAACGTTGAGTAACAAAGAGTATACATTCAGGTATACCTTTCTTTTTCAACAAAGGATTCGTCTGAGGGCACATATTATTCCACTTTACTGAACCGGTACCGTTCGAGCCTACGTCGTTTGCTCGTTATTAAAACATACCTGACAGTGGCGAACAAAACGGGCGAAGCGAGGATCGTTACGCAAGTAATACTTGTACGCTTCAACGGCGTCCCGATGACGACTACAGAATTCCCCATACGCACTCTTCATGCGTTGTGCGTTATCGCTCGAGAATTGCTCGACTAGAATGTCGGCGATCGTGGAGACCACGGGATTAGCATTCTGTCGTTTCCACAGCTTCTGCAGAAACCGTAAATGGATGTCGATCAGATCCCGTAGTCGGGGAAACATGCGCTCGAGATCCGGCTGACCTAGACGAAAGTGTCGTCGCAATCCTTCCGCAAAGATCTTCTCCATGGCGAGCAATACCAAACAATGGTGCTTCTCCGTCAGCACGAATTCGTATATATGTTCCTGCCTCTTCACCTCGCGCTCGCAATGATCGACGAGACGTAACGCAATGTTACGTCCGATCGCGGAGCTCCAAGAATCGGGCTCCTCCTTTCCCAACGTCAGCTCGGGATCTATCTCCTCGAGATCTGCCACTGTGAACTGATGAACATCGTCCCCAAAGTCAAATTCTTCCCATCCGCTGAAATAAAGGAAAAATCAGCTTATTAATTTTCTTTTCATTAGTTTATTGTTCATTACACCGTTACGGTACACCGGATGCGTTGATTAAAATTTACGGATTAAAGTTTATTGTAACATATAAGAAAAAGAAAAGAAAAAAGATATATTTACAAACCTGGGAAGATCACGATGTTGCCCGCCCTCGGCATCTTTTTCTTCGTTTATCGTTTGACTGAAAGAAAGATATAGCTTTGTTTCATAAAGCACGATTTACAATTAAAGAAAAAAAGTGTCACTCTTTCCTAAATGACGTACACAATGTTAGGACAAACTCCAGCTTGAAAGACTCTTGAAATTAATGTATACTGATTGTGAGATGCCGGCCTTTTAAGAAGACTGGGAATTATACATCTTAAAAATATTTTTTTCCGTACGATCCTTTCTATACAAACCTTGCAGATGATATTTAATATCTTCATTTAAGCATGTATAAACCTTCGTCTAATTTTCATTATAGTGTCAATATATATCCGATATATTATTGAACTATGATATATTATTGACTTACTGTCGTAACAATCAATTCCGCTCTCATCGCAATGTATAGTCAATAAAACTAATGATCTAAGATAAATTCAGAGATATTAAAAGTCTTTGATATTAATAGCAAAAAGCCATTCGCAGAGATAAACAATAATCTGCAAGAGCCGGAAACTTCGAATTTAGGTCGGGTGGGACATGCGTCATAGAGGCAACTACTTGCTTTCTTTCCGTTCCTATCTTGTCCTCCGGTTTGCTTAAACTTTTCCAGCGATCGAGAACACGGATTCACGTATATGACGCATTACGGGAGACTTGAAGAACAGCACCCGTTTTATATTCTCGTTAAACCGTAATCGATCCCGACCCGACCCAAAAACTGACTTGACAAACTACTTTGAAAACGTGACTGTATACATATGAAAGTTCGGATACGAAATCTCGTGACACATTGAGAAACGTGGGAACAATGAGAGAAAAAAACGTGACAAACTATCATTGACAGGGCAAGTTGTAAAGTAAAAAGGAGAGATAGAAACTGGTAACACATGTCATGAGCATGTATCTACTGTGATATTATATTGTCCGGTGTGTATATATTTATCATGAAGAAATTACCTTACGAATTAACACTCGTGAACTTATGCGCCATAATTTAGGCAAAGATTACAACGAGAAGAGATAACACAAAATATATCATTAGATGGACAAAAATCATAGAAGCAAGCACAAGATCAGAAGCACAGGCAGGGCAAGATGATGTCTCTTTCAGATTATACAAGACGAGACGGCAGAATTCGAATTTGCCGTTAGCTGAACATGTGCATGTATGTGCATGTATGTTGTAGTAAGGTGCCTTTTCACGTTAACGCTCGACGCTCATTTTTAGCAAGTAAAAATCTTCAGAAATAATATCTTTTATTTATATATATATCCATAAAATATTATTACTTGAAGATATTACTTGAAAATAATTAATATTTTACGTATTTTGAAGTCTATGTTTGATTGTACTGGGACGATTAACGACGATTCAGCGACGACGCTGAATATTAAACAAATTCAACTTCATTTCTTTGACGCTAGCGTCAAAGCGAAACCACCACGTTCACCTTGTTGACGCTCATTTTCAGCGTCTCATGAATTGGCACCTGTATGTGATGTGCGAGAAAAGAATCGAGGAACGAGAGAAACGCGCGCCTTCCTATCAGACGCGTGTAAAGCTGAATCCAGATTAAGCAAAAGATTGCGAACAAATGCGAACAAACGACTCGCTCCAACCAGTGCGAACGGTGCCGCCAGTATATGAAAGCAAGCTATTCATTCGTGTTTGTTCGTGCTCGTTTACTTGGCCCGAATACAGCTTGAAATAGTAGCGAACGAAACGAACGCTTTCGACAGAATACAGGAGGAACACATCAGATATCAGAGACTTACTTGACTCCAAGCTTAGTGGCGACTCGCCGCCAAGGGCTGTAGCTTGACACGGTTTTCTTGTGGCTGTTAATTTCCCTTTAATCGTCGTACAATCGATCGGTTTGCACGTAGTTGCACGAGAGGGAATGCACGGGAGAAGGAGAAAGCACACACTGCATTAGGGCAACTTCATCTTGCCTGTCAGGCCGTTTTTTCTTCATTTCCTTCATTTTTCTTGCGCTAAGTCTTTCTTTACGCTTGTCGACTTTTTATGTCGAAACTTATCTTAACGAATCGTTCCCCACACGCAAGAGTTTTCTATTCATTAATAAAATAGCTTTGTCCTTTTCTTTGAAATTGACGTAATAAAATTAAAATTCAGAATCGAATGACTCTCGGAATTACGTCAATGTGTTTGATAACTTCTCGTTACGACGCAATTACCGATAACATCAGCCGTTAGTATCTACTATCTTTGTAGCTTGTGTATGTAATAATAGTAAACCGAAAGCTAGCTGAAGTAGTCTGAGCATGGTATATTTTGTACAAAGTAATACGCATAATATGTAAAAACGATATTATATCAATTAAAATGTAGCGGCGCGATGCTGAACGCGCTAAAGCTTGCCGTACTATTAATATTGCTAAACTGCGAAATTAATCAGAAATAATAAGCTTCTGAGCCAGCCAAAACCTCGGAGTAATAAACAAATATACAATTTTTGTTTAGTTTAAGGTTTTTCACAATCTCGCTTTGTATTATTTATATGTGTTAGATAAGAAATATTTCTTTACTTAATAAGTTATTGAATCTTCTTTCTTATCTAAATATATGTTTTAAAATAAGACAGTAAATTCTAATCTTGCCAATCAAATTAAGCCTGATCTGAGTTACTCATTAATCATTTCGCAAAAGAAGTTCGTTAAAAACTCCGAGTTTCGGCCCAGCCATGCTATTTGCGTGCGAATCTCGAACCACAGATACGCAGATCCAATGCAAAAAAAAAAAGAATAATTTTTGTCAATATGAACTTGTTACCTTCCGCTTCCGGATGATGTCGGTAAAGGCAGTGACGTCGTGGAACCCCGTTTGTTGACGCTGCTGTTACTCGACATTGTGGAAACGTTAGATGAAGACTTTGCTGCGGATTTTCCGGAGTGATGTTTGGACTTGATGCACTCCAGCATTAATTGATCCTTACATCCCTGACTTTGATGAACCGACGCTCCGCAATCTAATTTTATAAAAATTAAGCGAAGTGTAATTTTACGAAAGTTAATTATAACATTTACGGCAATCGCGAAAGTCGTTTAACTTAATATAATGGTTCTCTTACTGTCGCAGTGAAGGAGCGGTTTATTCGTCGAATGTTTCATACAAACATCACATAATAAGCTTCCCTGAGTTCCCACCGTCGTCGTTACCCACTGATGCTGTTGACTAGTCTTCTTTCCGCTTTTATCCTGAAACAAGATTAAAGCACGATTCGATCGAGAACGGCTTTATCGGATGTATCAAGCAATCACATTTTAGATTATTGACTTACCTTCTTTTTGCGGAAGAAAATAGAACCGCGCTTTCTTCTAGTCTTTTCGGAATGATGATCATCGTATGCAGTGCCACTGAAAAATCAGCATATATACCAACATTGTTCGAGTCTAAATTTGGCATGGATATTTAAAATTGTATTTTGTAGATGATCAGCAGTGCAACTATGGAAGCGTTTCGATCTATTCATAGCTTATTGCGAGAGATAAAAGTATGCGTGTAATTTCTGTAAATGTGTGCAGAGCTACGTGTTTTAAAAAGTGTCGCATGCACAACCACGTGACATAGTAATTTTCGTTGTGATATATTCGGTAATTTTTGTTCAACGAGTCTTAAGTAACATTAAACTGCCTGCACATATATTATTAATTAATACCTAAAGAGAAATGTGAGTTATTCCAAACAAATAAATATATATGAGTCTATCTGACAGATTTACTTTTGCAGTTGTAATGTAACTACAGACTATTTGTAGCTACAGAATCGATCATCGAGTAAACCGGTACAAACCATTCCCATCAGTGACGTTAAAAAGTTTTCGCAGTATCGTAAATAATCTGGTTAAATATGAAGGACTTGAGGCATTGGGGTACTCACTCGGTCAAAAGCTCGTCAAGGGATATTTGGACATTCGGAGTGCCCTCCCGGTCTTCATGGAATTCGTGGCTGTGTGGTGTATGAAGATCTTCAGTTTCTGTCTCACTCCCACTACCCTTTTCGTTTCTTTCACGACGGCTGTTTTTCATGCAGGATTGTAGCAAATTTTCAAGTACAAACACAAACTAAGCAACTATCGTGTATAATGAATAATTGTAGTTCAGATATTCTCAGATGATCCGATGCAAAAATGCACATCAATAATATTTGAAATAATAAACTGCTCGCGTTTAGAAAAACAGTTATGTGATTGGCAGAAGTGATCGATGAAATGTGAATAAATTAAGCCTTTAAATCAATAACAGATATGCAATGTTATTAACTATTTTGGTCTCTTATAAAATAAAAGTAAGATATTAGTTATAGGTACTTGTCGTCAATAACTGATAATGTAAGCCGCGCTACTCTTTGGACAAAATATGTATTAAACTATGTTAAATTGTTATCATAAGATAATCTGATGACTTTTTCTTGTATGTTTTATGTGACTTGTAATATAATAATACGCGAGCAGTTATAATAAGATAAGCTAAAAGATCTATATAATGCAGAATGTTTCAGGCACTTATGAATGTAGACATCTCTGAGATTTAATCTACTAGTTATCAAGTGTTCATGCATAAGTACGTCTGCGTCTGATTTTCGAAATAAGTTTCTACTTGTGCGGAAAATTGAAAAATCGACAAGATGTAAATATGTACGCGTGAAAGTGTACATGCATGGGTGCCTGCTCACACATGAACGTACACGGCACAAGATATATATGTGCATAGCTTTTTGTGTGCTAATTTATAACGAGATCGCAAGCTAGATTAAGACTGTGTGCGTAAGTAAGTAACGTTCCTACATCAAAAACATCAGGAAATAATAAGTATGAGTATTTGCTCCTTCATTATCGTTGATCTAGCTGTGCGATCTTCATCAATGATTCGTAATGGACTTACGCTGCAAGTGAAGGTGTCGTTCGAGTTCCGGTTTCGTTTAAATGCGCGTGAACTTGCGGTGTAACGATCGAGGGCGTCGATATAGATTTCTGAAGTGGTAAACGCGAAGTCAGTCCTGGCATTAGACTGCTACTTTCTGCTAATCTCTGACTACCCCTCTTTGTGACTATCTTCTGATATTCGTTCTGTCAAAGAAAGATTTGTTATGTTTATACTTCGTCCCTGCGTGCATGTCAAGAAAAGAAATTATCTCTTGAAGAATCACGAAAATTACCTGTATAAGATCAGCTTCGTTCAGCGAGTGCGTGCTCGTTTGCGACCTGCATGCCCGATTGCTTACGCTTGCAGATCCGCTACATGATTTTCCATCTAATTCTAGCTCGTTTTCGCTGTCTAGGCTACTTAAACTAATGCTGCGTTGTCGCTGAAACAAGTAAACGAGTACGTCGTGATTGCGTAGTGAGCGGCATTTAGCGATGGCTTCAACGAGAAGCGCAATTGTTAAGGTAACAAAGGGCGTTTAAATATTGCAGCCGGTATTCGCGGGCGGACGGCAAGCGCGCCGCAAATTTACGATTTCTATAAAATTTCTAATTTTATTATGATGAAATTTTTACGGCCGCTCTTTTTAAAACATCTCTTTGTGCTCTGCGGCCCGGCGCGCACGTGTGCGTTCTCCATAGGTGCACGCGCGTGTGTACGCCGCAAGCTCGGCTCAGGCTCTCGACGTTACCACATTCTACCGCGAATCGCCAGGGAAGCTGCCGGGGTGGTGGGCGAGCAAGGAGGGATTGGAATCGCCATAAAAGTTAATTTGCAATTTTAATATCCCACTTTTTATTCCGACAAAGTCGGTTGATGGCCGTACGGGGATTTAATGAAACGAAGGTTACGTTGTGTGCTCGCGGGCGCGCGGTGCGCCGCGGCGTTGCACCGTATACAAGTATCGTCGCAATTGTCTCGTTATGGTCGACAATGCAACCGCGACTGACCCAGAATTCGTGTGTCGGATTCCCGTTGAATAATCGGTGAATCAAAGCGCGATCGCGGAAACACGCAAATGTTCCCGCCGCGGAGACTCCGACGTTGATAATTAAGAACAACGCGTTCGTAAAATGTGTATCGCTCGCAATTATTGCACGACGCTATAGTTTAGTTAGACGGAGGCACGCGGCCGGTCGTTAACCACATGCAGTTATTCAATTACGGTAAACCGCCGTAGTTATACAAGTCTAGTTTGCATCGCATCGAGCAAAATTATTTTTTATCGCACTGATGAGTCGCAGACTAATTGGACTGATTTTTTTTTGTATGCGCTGCCGAAAAGTCGAGTTTGTACACGCTCTTGACGCTCGCGAGGCGCGTGTACCGTCGTGTATAATAATCGGTGTTACGTCCGATCGATAACAGAAATGTCGCGATTCGGAAATCGAGTCTGGTAGGCATTAGGAGCCGGAGTCTCTTTATCGCGATGCGATGTAAAGCAAATAAGAGTGTGATTATTACCGGGCATTTGAGACCGATATAATTTCGATGAGTTCAGATTTCGATGCTACACAGACACAAAAGAATATCTATATTTACATTTTTTTATAATGGAAACAAAATAATAATATTCTTGCGTAGCATCAAAATCCGCGGCATCGAAACATGAACTCACCGAGATAGAATCATGCCCTGGTTTCAACAAGTAACGGGCAATATTAACCATATTTTGGACTTGCAGATGATTCTGTCCGGAGTACCGGCGGCGGCCGCGTCGGCTCTCCTCCAAATCCTCCAGATCTCCGGTCCAGCTGCGTCTCCGATCTATACCTTGCGCCTGTTGCGAGCGGGTATGACTACTCGCTGACGGGAAATGCGTCGGGGAGCTGTTCGTGGAGCAATTGCCGAGGAGAAGGTCTGGGTCAGAACCGGTGTCGTGGTGATGATGATTGCCGGAACGAGACGCGAGCTCGGCCGAAGCCAGCGGGCACAGGGACGGGCAGGAGGAGGTCAATCTTTGTGGAGCGTCGTTGGAGGCGCGAATGTGGCATCCCAGAGTGCCTAGTGTCAAGTCTCGCATACGCTGGATGCAGTCGTGAATCTCATGCAGTTGTTGCAAATTTTCCTCTGCAAGAAAACAAACGTTGCTCACAAATAGTTCTGTCAAATTTAAAAAAAATTAAACGTTAATTAATTTTTAAATCATATTTTTTAACTTGTTTATGTAGTTTTGATGTTTATTTTAATTTTATGAATCAATGCATCTTGATATAATTTTTTTATGCAAATTCAAATATTGTGTAAGTCACCACGCGCTAAAAAAATAAAACAAGAATCGTATATACATCTAAGACTTCAATCGTGTGAAACAAGAGAGCCAGTCATTACCTAGAACCGGATAATTTTTGGCCACACCGGGCGAATGAGGCGTGACGCTAATGATGGGCACTAGAGGATTAGGCTGGGCTTGTATATTAGTGCCGAGTGCGAGTAACGGGTGGTGTTGCTGCTGCTGTTGCTGCTGCTGGTGGTGCTGCTGCTCGTCGCCGCTTTCGGACATGGTGATCGGTACTTTGTCGGTATTGTCTTTGGTGTTGTAGCCGGTCTCCGTGATTATGCCGCCGTGTAAACTCAGGCCGCGTAGATCCCCATTAATGATAGGCAGCACGCGATCGCAGTCGGAGTGCGATGAGCCAAGGTAATCAGTTATTACATCTTCCTCGCTGTCCTCGCCGCTGTTCGGACACTCGTCTGCAAACATACGATCGTCGCGCCTGTATTACAACAGGTGTCGAAAAATCGGGAATCGACATCGTCATCACCGCACTCCATTCCTTCAACTACTGGTTAATTCAACACTATGCTACAAGAAGAACCCTAGATTACAAAGTACATCTTCCCCCGCTCTATTTCAAAACATCCAGCAACGAGAGACAAAAAAAGTTGTGTTTTTCGCTGCTCGATTGCGAAAGCAGTGATGGAGAGAGAGGTGGTGTAAAAAGCGCGCAAAGTATTGGCGGTGTCCTCGTGTGGTGATACGAAGCACAGAAAGCCGGAGCTGGAGGGAGTTCGAAAAGCGCGATACCGGAAAACCGATACCGAAACGTCCTCCTCGCGCCGCCTCTCTATTGACTCGCGGGACTGGGAACAAACGAGCGACTCCGCGACAATCGTGCCGGCCCCCGCGACGGCCTCATCTCTCGGACTTTACTCCGCGAGCGGAGTACCGCATAAAGGCATATTCAGTGGAAATCAGGTCAGATTGTGCATTCCGCCGACGACAACTCGCATCCGCGTTTCTCGCTTAAGTACGCGGACGGGATAACGTAACGGCGCCCGGGAGGACCGTCTCGATCCCTACGATGTGTCCGTCGGGACGAGTTCTCCGATTGATAACATCGTCAAGTACGTTAAGGTCAAACCGGATTCCGAATCGGGCACCGCGAACGCAAGTTGAATTTTTAAGGCTCTCACGATCTCACAGCGACGCGTGGAAACGAAAGCGACGAGGGAATGAAAGTCGAAGCGGGCAAAGAATGACGAAGAGGTCCTTTCTCGTTTCGTGCGTCAGACAGCTCGTTCCCCGAGTCGAATTGTACTCGAACAATTTGGCATTATCTCGTTCGTGAGAAAATAAACCGGAGAATCGTAATTCTATACGTAACGTTGTGCTGCGGTAAGGCACTAAGGGTATCAACTGGTTCGACTCGTGCCGCGCTACCGCGATTCTGAATCCCAATTTCGGCGTAATTTCGCGACGTTAATGATTCGCCGACGTCTTTTACGCGCGATCGGTACACGTCCAGTCGTTCGCGTACGATTTCTCACGAATCGTTGGTCCGCAATCGAGATCACGCACGCAGCCCGCGCGCGTGCGATCCAATCCAAATTTTTCCCAGAAAGAGGTCCTCTTCGGCGATCTTCTCTCCAGAAACAACGATATAACGGGTCGGATTTCACCGCCGCCCTGACGAATTTATCATTGTCCTTGAATGGGATGGGTGCGAGGAGCGCGCGAGATAGCGTACCGTGGCCGAGCACTTTTCCGGATAGAATGGGACTGACAGACTGTTGCTTTTCCCCCTGTGTAGCTCCCGGTGCGCGAATTGATCCGCTGGTCCGCGCGCGTCACCCCGCTGCCTCCGTACACCCCCGCAACCCTGTAATCCGCCGCCGTCACCACCGCCACCACCGCCACCGCCAACCTTCAACTCGCTCTGTCTCCTCCACCAGCTCTACTACCACCACCACTGCCGCCGCCGCGCCGGCATCAGCAGCAGCGTGTGTTTGTTATATTTGTATCTTTCCACCCTGAGCGTGTCGCGAAGTGGCCCGATATAAATCTTTAGCTCCCAGGGGCCATATTCTGATCCGCTAAAATCCGCTTACCGACAATTGTCGGTATCGTTGCGAAGGTTTTTCATATCGTGACGAGGCATTTGGCTACCTTAAGGGCTCAGTCACAATGAGAGGAATAAGGAATAAGATAAAGGAATAAGGAATAAGGGAATGTCGCATCTCACTTCAGTACACGTACATTAAAGTGAGATGCAACATGCCTTATTCCTAATTCCTTTATCTTATTCCTTATTTCTCTCATTGTGACTGAGCCTTAAGAGAGGTTTTTCATGTCGTGTAAACTGCGCAACGATACCGACAATTGTCGGTAAGCCGATTTTAGCGGAACAGAATACGGCCCCAGCTGCCTCCAGATATCTCCCACATGCGGCTTTTCACGCTCACGCGTGTTCCTGCAGATAATCTTCCGCACTCGGAAATTTTACCGGATCTTCCTCTCTTTTGGCAACTGTTGAGAATTTAAAACACTGAGTATCTTTGTAAGTAACAACACTGATGATTTTATCAGTATTGATTAACTTGGATTTAAATTCACTTTTTACTTTCTAAGAATAGACGTAGAACTGATTAAGTAAAGATTACGATCAATTGATGTTAACACAAAGAGGCAAATTATTTCCGATTAAGATTCCGTTAAAATAGAGTCTCTATATGTAGACAAAACTAAAGAATATTATTTCGCTTTCTACTTGCAGTACAAATCTGAATTCATTAGAGTTCACCAATCTTCAATTACTTATAAATTAAATCTCATAAAAACTGGTGCTTTAATAATGAAACAATGGTCACATTTTTATAGCTTTTTATAGAAGCTATCCCATCTCTTTGAATTTGATCACTTTGCCACGTGCAAATTCATATATAAAACAATTGCAATAAAAAAGTAATAATAAACAAAATTATTATTACGTATTATTTGATAACAAAAAAATCGTATATTTATATTCTTTTTTCAACAGCCTTTTATATATCTCTAGATAACTGCAGATAACTGATACGAGATACTATATCGAAATTTGATTAGGCTTTCTTCGTTTCGCAGTTTCTTTTAAATACTTATCTTTTATATTACGATCATTTTAAAATAAAGTCTGCTTGAAATTAACATTTCAATTTACGTTCTAAATTTATCGCTAAATGCGAAACACGTGTCTCGCATTTAGAGATACAATAAATTGAATAAATAATTAAATACTTCAATTTACTTTTCAATAACTTCCCCTCTCTGTTTCATTATCCTCTTGAATGCGCTCTTCGCATCTCGCCTCTTCGCTCGACAATTTCCTCTCAATCTTTTTACCGCGGAAAGATTTCGCCGTGGTAGTAATTGGCGTTACAAACAACAACCCTTCGACAACAACGGCATCAGTTACCAGGGGGATGTCTGGAGAGAAAGAGAGAGAGACTTGATTGTGTCGCTCCAGCTGGCATTTGAATGTAGGCCGCGGTGACTCCGAGTCGATATTATCGGCGTTATTAAATATTCCGGCAGTAATGATTTTCGCTGGGGTAGCCCGTAACGATCGCTCCTCCATCGTGAGAATGTACGATACAGCGATACTTCTTTGTTGGCCTGCACGTGGAAACCTTACGGGGCACTCGCGATAATTATTTTGCGGGTGACGTTGCACGGAATTCTGTGCTCTCCAAGAAATATAACGGCGCACGGATTTTCTCGATTCCGGAGAAAGTTTCGGCATCTCGTGGCTCTCAAGTAGCATCGCAACGCGTTCGCATTACTCTCTTCGTCCGTTTTCCGTCTCTATTCTTCTCTTCTTCGCGTGCGAATTGGCAAGTAATCGATCGCGCTGCGGAAAAACTAACTGTATTACTTTCGTTCCGGTGTAAGTACGTCGAGCGCGGAATCGGTACTGTTTTGCCGTTATCAGATACTCACGGAATTGAATTTTCATTTAACAGAATAGCACTGTAAACGCTTTACCTACACCTTTATAACGTTAATCTCATCGCTTTAACGAGGCTAAACGCCGATGGGAATTCCCAAATTAGCATCCCTCAGCAGGATGCTGACTCTGCTCAGACGTGCCGGAGCATAATATGGACGATACAATTAAAAAGGAAACGAATTTTCTGCCGCAGCTGTATAAACAATCTCTAAAATAAAATTTAAAAAACTAAACCCACGTAAAGACGCATGCTGATTAGTGGCGTGCGAACATACTTAATTACAGTTAATGACAATCCCTTGTATATGTAAAATATTGTTTTTCTCAAATTAGCCGAGATAACTTTCTAAATATTTATCACGAAATTAAAAAATAACAAAATCGATATACCGTGTGCGTTTCATGCATTTTAAAATATACCGAGTGCTTCTCTCTCTCTCTCTCTCTCTCTCTTTCTCCTCTCTTCCTTCACATGGTATTGATTACCTCAAGAATATTCTTTTGTTTCTGTTCCGACATAAATAGCAATGATAGATATATATGCATCACATAAGACACATCGAGCTTACTGGTATGTAAAATGCATCTCACTCCGATACACATTGCGATAACATCAATTCTTTTATCCGCTGCTCATTATATAACAGAAGCTCTGCCAATTTATTTTCCAAGATAAAATAAAATAAAATAACTAGTGGTTTTTTTTATCTACTTCCTTTCCATTTAATAATATTAATTTATTCCTCGCAAAGTCGTTTTAACAAAGGTCGTTCCAAACACGTTACATTTTAAGCCTATGATGCAATAGCTAGATTATCCTTATCGGAGTTTGAAATATAAACTGCTGGAAACTCAAGGTAATTAAGTATAAATATTTTTCTCCTCCATATGTGAGGTCCCGAGGGGGACATTCCGACAAATTTTCTCGACTCTTTGACGCACGATCAATCGCGTTCTCTGGAACTATTTAATATTATAAAGTTCATACGTTTCAATATGTTTTTTGTGCATGCATCGCGTACGTCAGTTAATAATACGCGCATACAAGTATAAATAAGCCTGGCTTTGCGGCACTGAGCGGCACGCCGCGTACCTTACGCCCGCGAGCAACCCACGCCTACACAACAAACAAGCCGTCCACGCACCTTCCTGCGTGACAGACGGAGAGAAAGCCGCGAGGCGACTCACCGGAGGAAAACGGAGCGAGGACCTCCTGCCGCTTCTCCATCGTTTCTCGCGTCCCTCTCGGGGGCCGTATCCTCGCGCGGCCGCACCTCGCTCTTCTCGAGAAACACTGCACGGACTGCAACAATCGAAAAGTACGGCCTGAGAAACGCGTGGCGACGAGCCGGACCCTGCACGCGGGGTCGAGATTGAAGCGCGCGACGGCGACGGGGCGCTCATTCGGAGGCGCCGTGGGAACCCGCGGCGGCGACGCGGTTCTCCTCTTCCGTGTTTCTCTCGCGATCTGCAATTGCGAGAGATCTGCCCGCGTCTCGAGATCGAAATACTCCCGTGGAGGAATTCAAAAAGACAAAGGACGAATTTTATTCGCGGGCAGAGACAGACGCTCGCTCGGGCGCTCACTCGCTCGCGCGCGCGCGCGCGCGCGCACCCGTCGCACTTTGTGCGCGCTAGGTATTGACAGGTGGATCGCGGGCGATCCACCGTCTCGATTGGTCTCGATCCCGCGTCTCCTCCGACGCCCACGCGGCTTCCCGCACCCGCGGGATACGTACCCAAGTACGCCCTTTATCCCGCGATAGCCATTTAGCGTCGCGCACGTCGGCGTCCCCGGGGCGCGTCTCTGTCTCGTTCTCGGGTTGCGCGGGGTAACGCACAGTCTCGCGTCGGCAGGCGGCCCACCGTCAGCGCGACACGGTCAAAGGCACGTCGACCATCTTGTACTGGCCGCAGTGCCGTGTCGCGTCACCGCCGTCGCCCTCGGCGTTCTGGAACTCCGGACACCGGGCTGACCGGGCCCTGGGGACGGCGACGAATGGAGATGAAATTTCGCAAATAATGATGATTAAAAGCTACTGATGAGCGTCCAATCGAATTAGTTCTCGATCTCACTTGAGGACGGTATTTATACTACTATAGAAAAGCAGGAATGACAATTGGGTAAACAATGGTGGAAGAATCGGAAAAATGACTTCTCGAATTGAACGCATACCTGTTGCGCCTCGTTTCCTCCCCCGTTTTTCTTTCAAGTCGTTTTTTTTTTTTTTTTCAATGCGTTGTGCCTTTTTTGCTACTGAGTATATGCGATAAATGAAGACGGATTTGTTAGCCGATGTTGACGCCGCGGCAGCTCGACCACGTTCCGGTCCTGCTTTTAAAAGGAAACGGGAAAAGCAGTTAGGGCAAGGAAAACACAAGGTGGGGTGGGGGGGGGGGATAGAGAAAACAGATTACGCTTACTGCATTTAAAATCAAACGTCGTATGTATATGTATACGTGGATTTCGAAAGAAAAGACTTGTAGAAAATTATGAAGAAGAGATGGAACTGTAACATATACATACATACATACACTATTATTTATACGTAGATTTATTCGTTTCGGTCATATGTCTTGTCCTGAAATTTAAAGTGAAACGGTATATCCATGATAAAGGAAATAGATCCCGGAGAAGTGCAGAAAATGTAGGTATCAGGTAAAGGAGCAAACGCGCGAGAACGGTTGCGAGATGCGAGATCAGCGAGATCCTTCGACGTGAAGGAGGTTGTCGACGAGACGATATCAAAATTGTGCGAGTTTTCGAGGTTTTTCTCAAACTCGAGAAATTTTGAACGATAACAAAGCCGACGCCACGAACTTTGAATCTGTAGATTAGTGTAGATTGAATAAAAGATGAGGGAGACAGTATAGCGATTTGTCATAAATGTTTAGTCATCGGATGGAACGACTTCGATTGTATGCGTCGGCTGGTTTATTGGATTGAGCGACTTAATTATAATGCGGACAGATATGTATAATACGGTAAAATTTTAATGTAACGACTCTTTAAAGACCGACTAATGTTACACTGAAGAAGGCCACATTCAAGGCCGAAACGTATGTATTTTGTTTATTGTATATAAAGTAAATATTTTTTAGCAAGAACACCCGGCTAGTTCGCCAGCCCTTCTCATATGTTGTTTTATACTAAGCGAACAGTTAATTTATTATTATTTATATTTCTGCTTATTTTTTCTATATTTTTTGTAATATTTTATCAGTTTGATGAGAAGACTAAAGATATAAGTAAATCGAAACGTAAACGTTTGTTATATTCTCGCTTAATAAGTTTTATATTAAACCAACTTATTTTTGTTTTGCTCGGAGATTGGCTATATATATAACCTCCATATTTTAATTAGGTTTATATTATTATTATAGTGTGGTTTTCTTATTATATTAGATTTTAGGCTCGTGTAATCGATCGGAAATAATGATATGCTGACGGATACTGCGTAGCGAAGGACTTATTGTTAGAAGTTTTCGAGCAAGGTTTAGCCTCTTGACGCAAATTTTGCGTCAAGAATTGCGTCTCGAATTTTATTTCAATCACGAGGGTAGAAGATAAGCGGCTTTAAAGGCTCAGTCACAATGAGAGGAATAAGAAATAAGATAAAGGAATTAGGAATAAGGCATATTGCATCTCACTTTAATGTACGTGTACTAAAGTGAGATGCGACATTCCCTTATTCCTTATTCCTTTATCTTATTCCTTATTCCTCTCATTGTGACTGAGCCCTAACTCCTCCGCCTATACACGTTTCTTCGATAATCTAACTTTTCTGGAACGTGGATAAACGTGGATCTGTCACGTTTGACCTTTCTCCCTATCTTAAAATATTTTTAAAAATTTGAAAAAATTCACAAAACATTTGTCTACTGTAGTTAACGATTTTATAGTATTATAGCATTTATAATATTTACTACCAAGGCCGTGCAAAGGGAAAGTGCGGCGGATGCACCGCAGCTAGTAAATTAATTTCTATTCAATTTAATTTTATATGCAAATTAAGTATATTCATTTATATTTATTTATGATTCATAAGATAATAATTTATAGTTAGGTATAGAAATCTATAACTCCTTATGCCTACAACTCCTGAGTTGCGTTCCAAAATTCACTCTAGTTAACTAAAATGCTATAGTGTACGTGACGCAAACTATAGATTTTAGTTACCCAGAGTGAATTTTGGAACGCAACCCTGCAAGTTTACTGCAATCGAACGTGATTGGCTTTTACTTTTAGAACCAACCAATCAACGTGGAGTGTTGATAAGACGAACTCAACAGTTGTATCTGTTGAACGCGGCCAATATCGCGCATGAAATAATGTCCATTTCTATGTAGATAATTTTGGTTCAACTTTAATTAGTTAATTGAAGTTTAGTTGAGGTGGGCCTGAAGAGACCATATATTTTTGTTAGAAATTTTGTAATAATTCCTGCTGATTGAATTAATCGCCGATTAAATTAATCGGAGGTTGGTCGGTTCGTTCCAAAGGCAAGAAACATGAATTTTTCAATCATTTTTAAATGTAACATTTAGGGCCCAGACACACACTTTTTCGTAACAGTAACAGTAGGATTTCGACCAATCGTGTTACTCGATTCGGGAACGTATGGCCGTACGTTTTCAAATCGAGCAACGCGATTGGTCGAAATCCTACTGTTACGTTCTACGGAAAGTGTGTGTGGCCAGCTTTAGGGCCGATATCACAGTCTCCGATTAACGTGATCCTCCGATTAAAATCACTCTGCATCTCTTTCTAACTGTCCCCCTAGAAAGAGATGAAGAGTGAATTTAATCGGAGGATTACGTTAATCGAGGTTTGTTCGCGTCGCATACTCCAATAAACACCAAGAGCACTTGGATCACGGATAAAAGGTGGCGATTGGAGTAGATGAGTTTTTGGAGTGCGTTGGAGTGATTAGGAGCATGGTGGGGCATGCGACGCGAACAAACCTTCGGAGACTGTGATATCGGCCTTTAATCCGCGATACTCCGATTCAAATTGTCCAATTCAAATTCAATGTCGCCATCGTCACCAATAAATCGGCTCGCCGCGCATGGCGGTGCCGCGACCTCAACCAACGAGCAAACTCAGCAAACTCTCTCGCATTTCGCGCTTCGAAGCAACTCTACGCGACGCGCGTACGCCGTGGTGACGTGTGATACCGCAATCCGCAATTGTATCGCGTATCCGATTGTGCTGGGAATCGGTGGGCTGTTTTGCCGCGTTTTCCGTGCGAGAATTCGCGTATCCCGATCCGACGGTATTTAACGAGATGACACGTAGATCTCGAGCGCGATAACCAGCGATCTCGAGCCAGCAGCCCGGCCGCATGTGAGTATGACCGCGAGCGAGTCTCTCTCCCCCCGTGCTTGGTGGTTGGTGGTTAAAATCCATCATCATTGACGTCTCCCTGTCGGGTCGGGCGTTCGCGAACGTGTCGGCGAGCGTCGAGCGAGGCAGAGGCACGCTTTTGCGACGGCCGAGCCGACGCGTCCGATCTTCCGATTGCAGTTTTCGTTTAATTTTGTCAAACCAATTCGGAGATATATCGCGACCGCACACCTGAACTATAGATCACGGAGATTGTAGAGATAGCGACGGGGGAAGGGGGGAGAGAAAGAAATAGTGAAAGAGAGAGAGAGAGAGAGAAAGAGTAAGAGCAAAAGTGTACGTATATATGTATGTGTATTTTATTGTCGCATTCATACAGCACGCACGTGAAACGTTTTGTCGGGTCCTATTCACAGATTAATCAATTCCGCGTGTGACTTATTTGTACTTTTCATTCGAGCATTATCACGTATCTTTGTGAGAAGAATCAAGCGCGATCAGCGTATCGTGTTGCAGTGAGCGTCTCACGTCTCGCGTCTCGCGCTTTCTCATGTTTTTTTTTACAAGTGCAAAATGAGAGTTAAATTTCGTACTTTGACACCATTTTATCTCCAAGAGTTGCATTCTGTAAGCTGCGATACGTGCAGTAATATTTTTCCCTGTATAATTGTACATATCCGACAATCAGCGACTTACTGCTAAGGTGTTACATTAGGATATCACTTTTTTTTGTATAATTTTATTATCTTGTGTCAAAATCAGATGACTCGATGAAAGACCAATTTGCTTGATACGTAATAATGAACGGTTACTTTGTAATTGCTATAATTATTCCTGTGAGATTGTAAATTCATTAATCATCTGTAAAATACAATTGATTCTTACTTGTTTGCTCAACATTTGTGTAACTTATTGTTGCAGAGTGTTCATCGCTGTAATATCAATTTGTCACAATCATGTCCTATCCTGGTCAGCCGCCTATGGGTATCCCAGGGATGCCTCCGATGCCATACATGGTTGGTGCGCCACCACCAATTATAGGAGGTGTCATGCCTATGGCCCATGTAAGTAAATTTGCTTCTTTAGGGCATGATAGACGTGTTTCGATATTGATTGATTATTTGTGAAAAGCATCACATTTGTTTAGACGCAAGAGTTAAGCCAGTTTGCGTGTAGTAACTTTTGCTTTTGCTACAGCTAAACAAATTTTTTTTGAAATTGTCATCAATAAAGTGTCTGCAAGAGCATTAATTTTATACAACGCAGTACGCAACATGCATAAGTGCCCACTCTACAATAGGTGTTTTAAGCCCTAAGCCTTATATTTTATGTTCTAAACTGTGACGTATTTCCAGCCTTGAGCGTTCCTCCTGCTGCTCTAAGCTCTAAGCCCGAAGCGAGTTGGCCAACTTTTATCTTTAAAAGCTTAGGGCTTGAGAGAGGCTTAGAACCTATGTAATATCTCTCTAAAACAAAGACTAAGGCTTAAAGCACCTATTGTAGATGGGGACTAATGAAAGTAGCATTGATTAATACATTTGCTGTATTATCTTCTACACGTGAAGCATGCATTTACACATTTCTATTGCTGTAGAGTGATACGTATCGTTTAACAATTATTACATCATAGATTTTCTTCCAAGTATATGAAAACAAACGTGCTTTGAACAAGTTTATAAGCAGCTTTGTACATAAAAAGGAAAAAGTTATCTTTCTTTTAAATTTTTCTTTAAATTATTTAATGCATGTGTAACACGCAGAGCAGAATGGACAACTTGATAATCCGTAGCTGATGCTTAGTTAACCGAAGTAAAAATATGAATTAATCGTGCTATTAGAGAGGGAGGGGAAAAACTGAGTGCATGAGTAGACATGTGCATAATTAAGAATCCTACCATTTATAAAACATAGATGATTCCATCACCCGTATCTGCGATGCAGACCTCCGCGCCGGCTGTACGTTACTCGCGCAATCAGAATCGCCACGATAATAATCGAAGGCGCGAGAGAGAGTCCGGCCCACCTGTCACGGTATTCATTGGTAACATAATGGACAGAGCGCCCGACGTGATGATACGACATATTCTGGGAGCTTGTGGGCATGTTCTCTCTTGGAAGAGAGTACAGGCGTTCGGCTTTTGCGAATACGCGGGCCCGGACGCGGGCCTCAGAGCAGTCCGATTGCTCCATGACATGGAAATAGGCACGAAGAAGCTCGTTGTTAAAGTGGACGCTAAAGCTAAGGTAGTCCTGGACCAATTCAAAGGTAAGCTTTCAGCAGAGGTGACAAAAACCCAAGATAGAAATAGGATAAAATATAACCAACGCTTTGCTTTATAGCTGAAAGAAGGAAGAAACTCAGAGGTGGCCAATCGCCTCTACAGGACGAGGTACCCGGTGAAGGAGTTGACGGCGAAGAGGGTGAAGATTATATGGACGAAGGCATGAGAGTGGTCGACGCAGATGCGCTCGCTCGCATCAACCAGATTATAGCAGAACACGCTATAGATCTAGAAATGGCTCAGGTTGCTCCAGGTAATTATTTAAATAGTCGCTAAATTTTATGTACAAGGGACACGTGAGTTTCTTACTGTAATTTGTCGCAGAGGAACACCAGACAAAAATGGTAGCTAAATCCTTAAACCTGGATGATGCAGAGATAGAAGAGAGTAAAAGAGACTTGATTACCCGAGAAATTGGCAAATTCAGGGAGGTCATGAAGGTAATTATTATTATTACGAGTATCTTTAAATCTTTTTTTTTTAAGTCTTATCTTTTTTCTTTTTTGTAATCATAAAAAGTTTGTCGCGTTAGACGTAATAAAAGACGGAATTTTGATCTCTCTCTTAAAAAATATATTGAAAATTTGTTCATTTATCAATCCATGAGGAAATTGATGTTTATGTGTAACACTCGGTTTACGAAGCATTATAAACATATCTTTTTACAATTGATCTAGTCATTACACTGCAAAATAATGGAAATTCAACGAGATAAAATAATGCATTCCAGATGCAGCAAGGTCAGATAAATAACTGATTTAATTGTGCTATTCATATATTAGCGATAATGTATGATATATCCGTATATTTTTCTCTGAGTATTGATTTTTTTATTTTTCATCTTGTGTCTTTTTTTTTATCATCTTGATATAAAACTTTGGAAAACATCTTTTCATCTTTTATTTTCAGAATATCAAGTATATGTTTGTAATACTTTGTATTATTGTTAATTGTTGTTTTTACATAATGTTAATTTTTTTACGCATCTATCGGTTCATTCACAAGTTTATGACATTTGAGTATGTCAATGACGCCGAACGGATATAGTTTGCGTACGTAAAATTTTCGCAAAACTTGAGAATATTGAATGTATAAAAAAAAACATTGTTACATCTTGTTGATTTAGATGAAATCAGAGGTATACAACAGTTATTACAACGATGCTATACACGAAAGAAAGAACTCATCTTTTAATGTTTGTCAATGAATTGCCGCTAGTATCTACCTCGTATGTATGTTGCGATTGGACACGATTCGTTACGTTCACGCTAGTGTAACACATGATCTGAATGATAAAACATGGAGATGCAAATTGACGAGCTCTTGTTGCAATGTGAGTACTGAAAGTGTCCAATCGCATACACATTCTATCGCAGACGCTGGTAATTAGATTCTTTCTCTTTCTCTCTCTTTCTCTGTCTTTCTCTCTGTGTACACTTAAAATGTAAAAAAAATGTATTTGGATATATGTATACAAGAGAAGATTACGAGTATCTCGAAAGTCGTAGCTTTTAAGTAATTTGTGGTAAAGTGCGTGTGTGCTATATTAGCTCTGAACAATTGGAGCCGTGACTCGTTGCTATAATTATAATAACAGGCAGCGTGCGTCGCACACAGCAAACGCACACGCCTAGGAATGCTGTGTGTGGGGACCACCCTTTCACTCACTCATTGGCTCTGAAGGGAGTCAATCACAGCACATCCCTCGTATTTTCGCAGGCGGCTGCAGGCTTGTTGGTAAGTCAGAGTATAATCCAAACAACCAAACATGAAAAAAAAAAAAAGAAATGCGCAATACATTAAGAAGGAGACTCATAGCTCTCCGCGACAAGCTGGCGACATGTAGCTGATCAGTTTGTTTCTCTTGGTATTCTGTTTTACTGATTCGTCGTAAATACAGTATGCTACATTGCGGCTATTATACTTTTGACGTTTAGAGAAAGATACAATTACGATTTATTTGGCACTAAACTAACTTTATCTACTTCTGTATATGTCATACTAAACTGCTAGCAATTAATGTCCAAAATATGTTTTAATCTGCCAAAATGGTGCGCTGAAATAATGAGTTCTTTTTATCTGTTGTGCAGCTATATCTGGTTTTTATAGTAAAACACAATTTTTATTCGATACATGATTGCCGAATATATTCCGAGCATCTGTTTATTTGATCTATCAATATTTTGTTTTCGTTAATTATGAATACGCATTAAGATCAAAATAATTTATCAACTAACATTGCTGCAAATTACAGTGAATTATCGAATGTATGCTCGTATCAAACGTTATAAGTATTTATTTTTTTTAAACAAGAGCCAATTAATGCATTAGAGGATAGGAATGGAGGTTACTCCTATAAGGTGAATCACTAGAAACAGAACAACTAAATATTTCTCTATAGAGTCAAAGATATAAAAGAATACAATTTAGGTGGTTTTGGAAACTCTGACTGTGGGGATAAAAAATTATCTTTTAAAAGATCTTTACTTTTTAGAATTAGTTGATCTTTTTTAATTAGATATTTTTATAACAGAATTAGAGAGTTATTGGTCGATTCGACCCATTCAAGATCTTGTTCTGGTCATGCCTCAACATCTTCAAGTCTAAAGAAAATCTTTAAATGTTTTGTTTCTTGTTAATCACCATGTATACGCATTATCGTGTATCGCGTTTACATTAACGAAGCAATACATTGTCTCTCTACTTAATTTTTTTTCGCAAGAGACACGCGTGTATCCGATTCTGTATCAAATTAAGATGAACGACGAGGAACGATTGTTTGCCGTTTACGAATGTTACATTGATTATTCGTGTTGACGCCTAGCAGTCTAGTATTCGCATATCGAACGTAGGTAAGCGGTTGTCCAGGTTGCTTTCACGCACACAGCCTAGGATTGGAACGTATTATCATTTTGAACAAAACACACTTTGGCGCTGACACACTTTTTACATCTTTGGGATAGACTATTTGTTAGGGCCGGGAGACTCTCTCTGTGCGCTACACACAATGAAACTGATTTTGTCCATCACCAAATGGCGACTGTTCAGTTGTTGTCTTTATTTTGTGTAAACAGCTTCTGTCAGCGTCTCGATCAGACATGTAGTACCTAGGTGCGCGCTCCTCCATTCTCCGGTACCACCACACTGACTGACCAAGTCAACTTCACACCGTGAGTAAACTCCACAACCATGAGCCAACACAAGCATTCGGTTCTTGTAGTATTTTTGCTAGTCAACTGCTCAGTCTGAGAAATACCTTTTTGACCACGTTTCATGTTTCAGCAGTCTATTTTCTCCTCACAATGTGCATCTACTTTTATGCACTGAGTTATTCTACCCTTGTTAGAGCTTAAAATCATGGGTTACCGTATGGACGAGATAGCTTACGTTCTATGTGTCATGCTGACGAGACGATTGTGTAAAACAGTAGTAGGATATCATTGTCAATGATGAGAACGATAAAAGATTAAAAGAGCTACATTTTCTCAAATTCGATGATTGTAATAGTAAAATATGCCAATACTGTAGCGATATATCATTTCTATAATTACATAAGTCAGGAAGAATAGTAGAGAAAAAAAATGTATAATAGTGTAACGAGTAGCATTTTACTAATAGAGATTATACTTGTTTGTAGAATATTTTATTTAAATATAAATATTTATATTCAAATATTGTGAGCAGATTACGTTTTTAATCTCATATAATGATCGCGCAATAATTTCACGTCGGGATCGATTTTCCAAACAGTAACCCATTTTTGGATAGTAGTATAACAGAATAAGGATGAATCACACTAATTTATTTCTAAGACGTTGCGTTTATAACACGGGACGATAACGGTGGGCAAACTATTGTGCATTTGATATTCAACAGTTTGCTGCATCGGCTGCCATAACGCGTGTAACCATTACCAGAGGAAAACAAATGTTGTCAGACAGTGTGAGACAGTTTCTTGGCAAATGTGAAAAGATGTTTTGGTGGGATACCCTTCTTCGTGATGACTGCGCTTCCGATTGGTATAATACTTTCTAATAATTATTGAATATTGATCAAGAATGTCTAAATAATCTCAAGACCCCTTTCAAGCTCTTAGATTTTATCATAGATTTAGACACTATCGATTTTACAGGCACATTTGCAATGTTGTAAGTACATTGGGTGGCCTCTGCGATGCATCTGTTAATAGCGTTAAGGTATTTAAATTATAAGCTAGAGTTTAAGATAACTCTTATGCCTGTATCCAAACATTTGTACCTGCACTTAGGTAATTGATATGTAAACGAGATTTCTCTCGCGTAAGATGCTGCTGATCGAGCATACTCCAGTGGAGTGAGTATACCATATTGAAATGAACATCTCTCTACATTCGTTATGTCAGATGATTAAGGCTTATTACAACTAGTAATCGTTCTGTATACGAATCGTGACATGGACATTTACACGCGATTTAAATGCGATTCTTTTTTGCTGTTTACGCGTACGTCCTTTCTGTTGATTGTTAAAAAATGCAATAAAAACATCTCAACAATTGACATACATTTGGCAAAATGTATTTAACAGATTGGAATAGCTGCGAATTTTTAATTTGAAGTTTTGTTCAGTAATTAGTATGCGTTCTCATTTTTATAACGATGATCAGAAAGATCCTTATTTGCTAACAATATTTACAAACATAATAGTATTTTTTGTTGCATCTGAGGAAGATACGATTGCTAGTTTCTTGGTTTCCATCATTATCACAGATCGACACGCTTGTTTTAACCTTTTTTCTCACCTGTGCCCGCGTTCTTGTGTTTTATAGAAGCAGGAGGAGGAGAAGGCCCAGGTAAAGCGTAAGAAGGAAGCTGTCGAGAAAGAGGAGCGCGAGAAACGGGAAAAGGAGCGACGCGATAA
This sequence comes from Temnothorax curvispinosus, assembly GCF_003070985.1. NCBI lineage: Eukaryota > Metazoa > Arthropoda > Insecta > Hymenoptera > Formicidae > Temnothorax > Temnothorax curvispinosus. The sequence continues at coordinate 1,596,336 of NW_020222918.1, read as the reverse complement.
GCGTGACGATGATGCTTCCAACAAGGATGACCAAGATGGTGACCCTGGTAGTCCTACGTCTCATAAAGGTCGTAGTGATAGTACCGGCAGCAGTAGAAGGGACAAACGTCGCTCTAGATCTAGGTGAAGTAACGTTTGCATCCCCTATTGGATAGATGCACTATATTGAGCAATGTATAAAACATATTGAACTAAATATTTTTGCGAATAGGAAAGCGCGTGTAGAACGCAGTTTGAATACATTGTACAGATTTATGCGAGCCATGCTACATGATGCCATCCTTGGACATTCACCAGTGATTTCGTTGTCTTAATGGATAATTTTTTTTTTGTGTTGTTTACAAATATAGTTTATTTTCTACTTCATAAACTGTTTGAACTTTTCAGATCTAAAGAACGTGATAGGGATCGATCGAGAAATGACAGAGATAGGGATCGAGACAGAGATCGCGAGAGAGATCGAGAACGGGAACGTGAACGGGAACGGGAACGAGAGCGAGAGCGAGAGCGGGAACGAGAGCGGGATCGGGATCGTGAAAGGGAACGCGAGCGGGAACGTGAGCGAGATAGAGAGAAGGAGAGAGACCGAGAGCGGGAGAGGGAACGGGAGCGAGAAGAGGTGAGGAAGAGCGAAAGAGAAATTATGCGCGAGAGGGAGGAGGAGGAGGAGGCAAAAGAGAGGAAGAAAAACGAGAGGCGAGCCAGAGAAAAGGAGGCAGCGTACCAGGAACGTTTGAGGGCATGGGAGACACGCGAACGACGCAAACAGAAGGAGTACGAGAAAGAAGCAGAGAAGCGTCGTGCGAAACGCGAGGCCAGAGAGAGGGAGGCAAAACGTTTGAAAGAGTTCCTCGAGGATTACGACGACGATCGCGACGATTCCAAGTATTACAAGGGTAAAGAGTTGTCTCGCCGACTCGAAGAACGAGCACTGGAGGCCGAAGCAGATTCGCGGGATCGTTGTGCCGAACGCCAGGAGCTTCAGCGTTTACGTGACAAATTATACGCAGATGCCTCCAATCCGGATCCTGCCGCGGAATTTGAAAGGGTAGGTCATATTCTGTATTTAAGCTTATAATTAAAGAAACATGAGATTAATTCTTAATAAATTAAAATAAATTTTAATTTTGCATTTTTTTCTTTGAACTGAGTTTGAGACTCGCACAGAAATACTTCCAGTATTAAATTTGTGTAAAGAGGAATTATTTTGTAAAAAAGGTATATTTTACAATATTGTATAAGAATTGGTTCTGCTTTCTATGTTATAATTAAAAATACTTTATTACGCTACAATACTACATAATGCTGTAGACATTATCTAATTACAAGGAAATACGTAAGGGAATTTTTTATCTTTTATTTACTTTCATGTTTTGCTCCTTTTTTTTATTAGTTGAAAGCCGAAAGGGAGGAACAGTATAAGCCTAAACCAGTAATAACTATAATTGACGAAGAGGATGACAAAGTGGTGAAGAAGGATAAAGAAATAATGCCGCCGATAGAAACCGAGCCAATAGAGAGTGACAGTGATGATGGTGTGCAGTTTGATGATGTTTCTCAGCCAGAAGCACCATCCAGGACGCCACCGCGACATCATCATCATCATCGTCGGCATCATAGACACCATCAGAATCATCATCGCGACGGTGAGGAGAATCAAGACGTATTAGTGGATGCGGACCGAGAGAGTCTAAAAGACGCACGACCTTCACCGGGGCATCAATCAGGCGCGACACCTGCTCAATCCATTCCACCATCGTTAGATGAAGATTCACGCATGTCCCTTGTTAGTGAACCAGAAAAGACAAGTGGTAGTAAGTGTCTCTTGGTTTACCTACAAATACAATACCGTAAATTGTTTCCTCGCAATTTTCATAGGAATACAACTTCGAACAATCTTAATCATTTATAACAAATATTTAGTGTGTTTCGATAATTTTATATTGTTGAGTTAATATATATGAAATGTGCTATAATGTATCGTATTGATACAAATACAATACCGTAAATTGTTTCCTTGCAATTTTCATAGGAATACAACTTCGAACAATCTTAATCATTTATAACAAATATTTAGTGTGTTTCGATAATTTTACATTGTTGAGTTAATATATATGAAATGTGCTATAATGTATCGTATTGATATAAATTCTTCAATGTATAATAGCATTCCTCCTTGGTGTAGGTAACTTTGTTCCATTTGCTATGGGAAGTGGGGGCAATCGTGCTAGCGATCACAGTATAGGCGGTAAAACACCGGTCAGTCCTAACACCGCTACTAATACGAATTCACAACAGGCGAATCAAACGCGGAAAAAGGGCCGTATTGACGTTAAGGACGTATTTAATAACGACGACGATGACGATGCTGCTAATAACGCGAAAAAACGTAAACTTGTACCTTTAGGTAAGTGTTTTACCTTCATTATTAGTTCTGAAGTTGTTGAGAAGTTGAGATACTTAGAGCTTACATCTTCTCAGATTACGGAGACGAAAAGAAAAAGAAAACCGAAGAAGCCACAAAGACGGGGAAAGAAGAAAATACAAAAAGCCAAGAAGAAAAACGAAAGCACATAAAATCTCTTATAGACAAAATACCTACTGATAAGAACGCATTGTTTGGCTATCAACTCGATTGGGCACTCATCGATAACGTAAGTATTATTCATTTTCAGAAGAACAAATTTTCTTTGTAAAACAAGCTTTCCTTTTTATTAAAAAAAAAAAAAAAAAAAACCGATTTTATTAATATATCGTTTAATTCCAATCTTGTCTTGATTCATTCTGTACTTTTTTTTATATTACGGCGATTTTTATTGGTAAACCCGACTCTTATAAGCATGTTTTTACATGTTTCGCTTTTTCGTTTAGACATTGATGGAGAAGAGGATAAGACCTTGGATCAATAAAAAGATTATCGAATATATTGGCGAACCCGAACCTACTCTAGTGGATTTTATTTGTAGCAAAGTAATGGCGGGCAGTTCTCCTCAGGGAATACTAGACGATGTACAGATGGTAATTACATCGTGAAATACTTCTTGCTTTCGCATTTTATAGACGAACTTCTTGCGGAATATATATCTCGCGCGTTTCAGGTATTGGACGAAGAAGCGGAAGTGTTCGTAGTCAAAATGTGGAGGTTACTAATTTATGAGGTGGAAGCTAAGAAGATGGGCTTAGTGAAGTAAATGGAGTGTCGTCCATAAATTCATCAATTCATGATTTATACTACACATAAAATTCTTTCGACTAAGCATAAGAAAATGTTTAGATACTACATACTTATATGCAATTTAATATTATTAAATAGGAATTCTATCCTATAAAAGCACAAGTTGCTCGATCAATAGGTGGTACTAAGTGTGTAGTAATTATAGCGTTAAATAAACTTGTAATTATGATTTATAATATTTAGTGTGTTCCTCAATTTATATACGACTGTCGTCGAGCGTAAATGATGACATTCCTACATGACAAAACTGGATATCGGTATCCTGATACACAAATATTTTAATTGATGTTAATTGCACTGATTCTGGGCGCGTATTGTATTTATTTAAATATTGTATTTAAATAAATATTCGTACATTGCGTATGTGTGTTGTATAGGCATAATTTTACTTTAGCGTAGATAACGAAAGAAACTTTATAATAAATAAAATTTTTGAAATTGACCTTTTCGAAGTTTTGTCTTCTACTTCGTTACGTTCTCTTGATACTTAATCTATTTTTCGGAATTTACATTTTCGCGGTTCGAATCTCTGAAATTATAAGAATTTAGAAATTGGAGTTATAGTTCTTGTAATTTTATAATTAGCCACCTTCTATCTGATTATATTTTTCTGATACTTCATAGATTTTTGAGAATTTGAATTTCTTTCGCAGGAATTAAGATTGACATCAGAAACGAGAGATATCGATTTCTTTTCCTTGCACATTACGTATCGTAACAAATTAATTTTCTCACGTGTATTCACGTTTAATAATACAAATTAAAATAATAAAAATAAAAAATAATAAAAAAATAATAAGAGTTCGAACAGATGAGCGCATAGTGCTTCCATGTCGCTACGCTTCATCTTGGCGTGTACGTCCTTCTCATCCATAAAACATTCAATATTTAAAGGAAG